>NW_017307789.1:100327-127816 GCF_000935625.1 Nanorana parkeri
CTTTTGGGGTCCCCAGGTGACATTAGGGGCCCTAAAGACCCCTAATGTCTCCATAAAGAGGACCTGTCAGTGTGCCTTTGCTATTATATAGGGGGATTGTTATATAATAGCAATAACAATAAGTGCAAAAAAAAAAGTAACATAAAAAAAAGGGGAAAAAAACCCCCAAAATGTTTAACTCCCCCACCCCCACGTTTACGCGCCTATAAACGTAAATACGCGTCCGGTGCCCCAGCGTGTAAAAATTACAATTGCGCTACACATGTTACATATCGCCGTGAACGTCGCAGTGAGAGCAATCATTTTAGGGCCATCAATCACTGATAACACTAAACTGATGAGCGGTAACAGCTTTTAAAGCGTCGCCTATGGCCAATTTTGGGTATTATCGTTTTTTGAGGTTTCGCGCGCGCACGCAATTTTAAGGCTTGACATGTTTGGTGTCTTTTTACCCGACGTGACCCCGTCTTTTATATTTTACCAAAAAATTGGGTAATAATAAATGTTTTATCATTTAATATAGGGGAAACAGTTTTTTTTTTTAAATGTCGGTAATTTTTCCTTAATATAGTAAAAAAATAAAAACCCCAGTGGTGAATAAATACCACCAAAAGAAAGCTCTATCTGTCCCCAAAAAAGGGTATAAAATTCATTTCAGTACAGCGCTGCATGACGGAATAAATGTCAGTCAAAGTACCGCAGCGCTGAATACTGAAAAATGTCCTGGATGGGAAGGGGGTTTAACAACGCGGATGTCAACTGGTTAAAGCAGCGTTCTCAAAGTACCGGCCCACGGACCAACTCCGGCCCGCGAGACGGTACTAAGTGACCCGCAGCCAGCTCACAAGTCGGGCACATGGTCACGGACCGCGTGCCCGACTTGCGGGTGCAGCTACACTGTCTGCATCTCCGATGAATGCAGACCGCAGAGCTGCTCCTGTCAGTTCTGGCCAGATCTCTGTCAGTTCTGTAATGTATCATTAGTAAGGTCTAGCGCAGACCTTACTAATGATCACCGCTAGATCACCAGGGAATGAAGATGTGCCTCCTCCCTGCACGGATGAAAGCAGGTGAGGGACAGGGGGGGTGTATCAGTGTGTGTGGGGGGTTGTATTTTTCTGCGTGTATATTAGGCCCCATTCACACCTATATTTCAGGTGCAATTATGGATCCCTGTGTCACAAACTTGCGTTTTCCTGCAGCAGGAATCCCTAATCTGGCGTTTACATGCAGCAACTGTCACCCATTCAAGTTAATGATCGGGTGACAGCCGCTGCATGTACACGCCTGCATACCGCATGTAATTGTATGTGATATGATTACATACAGTTACAAAAACAATCACTATCTCTGGATACACAATTGTTTAACCAGGGATAATGACAGATTCCTAACTGCATGTAATCCTTTCACATATGATTACATGCGGTGTGCAGGCATTTACATGCAGCAGCTGTCACCCGATCATTCATTTGAATTGGTGATAGTTGCCGCTTGTAACATATGCAGACATTAACACTGGTACCGTATATAGTAGCGGCCCCCACGGGACAAAAAAATGTGTCCAGTGGCCCCCCGACTAAATTGAGGTTTGAGACCCCTGCCTTAAAGCATAGTTCTAATGCAACAGAGATGTAGCATTAGAAGAGGACTCTGGTTCCCCAAACTATGCCTTGACAGAAACCCATACTAATTATTGTGAAAGCTGCTATTGCTGTTCCCCTTCAGAAAATACTAGTTTCCTGACACACTTTGTTTGTCCTACTTTGAGCATAGCTACCCCAGTTAATTTCCTCTTAAAAATGGACCTTGCACCAAAAACACAAAGTAAGCTTCTTTATTAAAGAAATACTGAGTGGCCTAAATCTCACGAGAACATGAAGTCACCACCATGCAGTATGGAAGCCGGGAAAAATGTATGTTTATTATTTAACTTTATTAACCTACAGATTTGTTTTAAATTGTTTGCAAACTTTTGACACAGTTAATAAGTGGACCTTGCTTGTTGTGAAAGGTCCACATTAATGATCTTTGTGTTTGCAGTGGTTTGATTTAGTAAATATTGAAAATATATTAACTTAAAGAAAATATATTGACCTAAAGCTTCCTTATCATTTCTCATGCTCAAGCAGGCTTTTTTTGGCATGCACAACAATTTCTATACTGCTTGGTATTTTAACATTAATGTGCTGTCCATACTGTCCGCAATGCCAATCCTATTGTGTCATAAGATCAGCACTAGGAGGCTTTATTTTGTTTTTTTTCTCCCACTTTTTTAAAATCTTTTATATATGGGGTGGTAACTATAGATCTGGAGAACTGAGAAGGAGTGTAACAGGTCCCACAGAAAGAGGTACAATGACCCAGGAGGGCAAAACTAGTAAAGAGAAATCACATAACCCATCAAGTTACAACCCTCTCCACTGCTGTGGAGTGAAAAAATACAAAGCAATTCTCGTAAAATGTAATCAAGGTTTACCAAGCAATGAGATCCTTACAGAAACATGCAGAGTGCTTACAAATAACAAGAGTGAAAGACACTGAAGGTGCACGGAGTCAACAGCTGTTTCATGCCTGCCAGCACTTTGTCAAGAAGAAGTTCAAAACTGCGAATGCAATCCCATATATTGCATACAAATGCCTGTGCAGGTAAGATTGCTTAATGTAACCAACTGGGATATGCATTTTCTAAGTCTGTTTATTTTAAGCATCAAGAGGAATGTAGTCTGGTAAAAAATTATAATTAAAAAAAAAAGATGTTTTAGGCTTGTTAACAAGTGTGCTCAGTCATAATCTCTGTTTCATGCTTTATAATGACCCTATTGGTTTGGATGCACCTCTTGGATAATAACAACAGGACATAATTGGATGTTATTGCATAAAACACAAATATTTCAAAACCTATGTGATCCTCCTCTAAATAACAATCATGATATGTGCGGAAAAATTAATTCGGACATGTTCATGTCGCTTTACAGTCAAAACGGTAGTGCACACATTAATTCACTTTTCTGCCATGCTATGTCTAATTTTGTCACTGAACCGTAGCTTGTCTAAGAAAACAGAAAGAGCAAGCATGTCCATAGCCTTTGGTTGAGAACTGAGGGGAATCCTGGTTTGTGTGGGAATTCGGAGAGGTGATCTCCATGGTTTCCTGCATACCCCACTGGATATAATGCCAAATACATATATTATTGTTTCTCTTATACAGATGCATTGATACAGGGTCTAAAGAGCCCTTTAACCAGTTCCCCAGGAAGGGAGTTACCACCTCCTTTTCCCACATTTGTCCCTTTAATGTCCCTAGAATGCAGTCGCCTTTTCCCTCTTTAAAGAATCAGAAGTTATTATCAACTGTAAAAACAATGCTTAAAGTATCATTTTTTACATGCAGTATTTGATACAACACCTTTAAAGTGGCACGTTTTGCACAAATGATTGTTGCAAGATAAATTTTGGGTTTGCATAATACTGCTGGACATTAATTTTAAGCTATTGTTTTCTTTTCTTCTGTGCTGTAAATACAAGGATTCCGTGCTGAGAGTTGAAATGTTAGCCCACTGAGCTGCCTAGGAGACCTTATGTAATGCCTAGGGTTAATTTTTCTAATCTCAACTTATTTATTCAGTTTAAATTGCTTCACACAGTCTAGTACTCTCCTCACATTCTATAGAATGGAAAGTTTACAACTTGAAGGTTCTCAGTGCTATCACATTTCTACTGTTACTTTTTATCATATGCTTTGGGAATAGCATCATACAGCCAAGTGGACGTTTTATGGAGAAAATAACAACATTATCATCCAAGGTCCTGGAGTAAGATAGAAGATAGAATATAGAATATAATTAAGTGGCTTTATGAAGGTTGTTTTTATAAGGAGGTGTGGAAATAGGGATATTACGTACAAAATGTTTAATATAATAATTAAATACATATTAAATGCATTACATTTATCCCTTTTAAAAAACTGGTGGGAGTGTTTCCCATATATATAGATATATACATATATCTATATATATATGGGAAATATATATATATGTATAGATTATATATAAAAACTATAGTGGAGCCTCTCTCAGCAAACAAATAGCATTGTTGTCTCGGCATAACTACTCATGCCTTCTTAAATATATCCATGCCATGGTAATGAAAGATGAAACATTCTCTTTAAAAACATCGCTACTATGTTGCAAAATATTGTCACAAAGTCAAACTCATTTATAATCAAGGAATAATTGTATCACTACTTATCACTTTTTTGTGACAGGTGTCCAGCTTAACAGGATTCAAATAAAGTTAGCATGTGTCTCAGCATGTATATCCCAGCTGTACTCAGATGGTTATAAATCCATTGAATGCTCCTTGTAACTCCTCTCCAAATTATTCCCTCCTGCTAAAGCAGCATCTAATGGAGGGAAAACTCATCCTTCCTATTACAGTAGCAAATATTGGAATGATAACTTTTCCCTCCTACTACTAAAGGAAGTACTGTTCTCCCCTGCTATAACAGCAGATATTGGAGGACAAAATCTACCCTTCTACAAGATCAGTAGCTATTAGAAGAAAAACTATTTCCTAAATCTACAGTAGCACATACCTTCATCTCTTCATGGCATTTATACTCTTGTACTGTCTGTGCATGTCTCCCCATACCCTTCCTTTTGCCTATGGTTTCACAGTTGTTAGCATATCATTGTGGATAATGTAAATGTGAGAGAGAAGCTATTCAGTAGGTATAGAAATACATTTCAGCATATTACCAACATTCACAGAATATCATAATAAGAATATCTCAATGATTAAATAACATTTGTTAAAACTTACGTAACCCATGCCTTACCTCTTCAGGAATACAACATAGTATCTAAAATAGTTAAAAAGGTCATGAAAATAAATGACTGTCTTTAGTACAAGTCAACATTCTGTCTCAATCTAATGCACATATCATCTTTCTTTTGATTTTTGATCTCTGGAATTTCTTATGATCCTTGTACCAGCATATCATTACTGCTCTCTGGTACTTAAGAATGTAAAGACTCTCATTGAACCTATAAAACATGTAAACAGGCTCAATAGCAATTCAGTAAAGAACTGATGCTCTTTCCCTTTAATAGCTCTCTTCTGTTTAATCTATCAGACCTTTTTCTCTTGCTTGCTCACCAACCTGCCATTGACCTTTAATACAGGTTATACCTGCTAATGATTCCTTTGTTTATTAGGAATTACATTTTTCTCAAATACTTTAAGCGGCAAGAATGATTGTGTTTTGCTACATAAGTGGTGTTGTGCAATAATCAAGTTGCTTACACAAACACGTTTGATTTACTCACTGTTTGTTTATGTCCCAAACATAATAATTCCTTCAGTGGCTGTATGTTCAAAGAATAGCATATGCTGTACAGAATATGAATTGATTAGTTGTATGTGAATACAGCAAGTTCAGGATTTTTCAGATAGAAATTCTAAAATCCACTCCACAGAGAAGTCACCCAAACCAAACCCCCACCATAATCCAATAGCATTTTTTTAAAATTTACTTTTGTGTATTGTGGCTACTAACTTTCCTTATTCTGACAGCACATCTCCAAGGGCACATAGCCATGCACACTTCCAGGTTTTACCTTGGGTGTTGCAGCAGCAGCCACTCTGGTGCATCTGCATCATGTGACAGCATAATTAAAGATCCAGCATAATCCAGACACCTGTATAATGTTTGTCCATGTTGTGGGGAGCACCCATGTGCATCCAAAAGTCTGTCCAGGCGTGCATTATTATTCCTGTGCCTCCTCCAAGAAAAAAAAAACTTGAGTGTATTATTTCACAAACAATGGTTAGAAATATTATACAGCCTCAATAAACACTATGTAAGCAACTTTAGTAGGCCACAATTTTTTTTAAAATAATAAATGTTTATTAAGAGTTTAGTACAGGTAACATAAAAGACAGGCAGACATAGGGATCAGCGCAGTTTCAGGTCATGCAGTCACAGCTCTGCATGAGACACAAGCATATAACAATGCATATATATGTGTTCGGTTCAAGTATCCATCACATACAGTGGTAAATATGTAGATCAAGTCATACAGAGGGGGGTAAATTTCTAGTTTCTATAGCTACTGAGCGCATCTCACCCAGGAGATATAAAGTAGGCCACAATTTAAGAAAAAAAAGACCCAGCAGGTTTTAGCAAGAGCTAAAAATAACACTGTATTATTTTAATACGAATAGCAGGAAATATTGTGCAGTCAATGCACAGTATATAATCAGCTTTATTAGGCTACCATTTACCAGGGAGGACTGGGCATGTTTCATCACAACAAAAAATTATGTATTATTTCAGAGACAATAGCCATAAATATTGTACTGACTCCATGCACAGTAAGTAATCCTTAACTAGACTGCAGTTTCACTGGGCACTGAAAAAGCTAACAAACAAAGCAAATGAAAACAAAAAGAATAAAAACATATTAATAGTAAAGAAAATAAATATTCAAACAATCAGCAAAAACATAATAGCTAAGGGTAGAAGAGGAAGAAGGAGTAATTTAAGGCTATTTAGGGCTAGCTAAATATCCCTAATAAAGGGTCAAATAGGAATAAATGTATTTAAATACCAAAATTAACTTGCAAGGTTTCTTTAGGTGATGTCATTGTGTGTGCTATTGATTGAAATTGTAAATACAATGAAACAATTAATGATTCATTGTATTTACTTAAGATGCCCATACACTGTAATATTATCTTCGTTCAACCGGCAGGCTTATGAGTGCTGATCAAGGAATGTCCCACTTCTCTCATTGTATTCTGACAGCGACCTCCAGCCACTATCAGAATTCCCGAACAGAGTCGGCAGCTGATTAACTGCTGGGCCGGGTCGTTCGAAGATTTTCTGACCTGCCCCTTCGATCAGCTGATCAAGGGATGCCTGCTGAAGGGTACTGACAGTGGCAACCACCGTGTGACTTTCGGCTGGTTCATCAAGAACTGGCCAACATTTGTATAGTGTGGCCAGCTTTAGTGTTATTTGCAGACTACAAGTGTATTTTTACACAGGAGCATCTGCATTTTCACAGTCACTCCTGCTGTGTTATGCAAAGCAATTACTAGCTCTCATTTGGCAGATAATAGCGGCAGGGGGGCAGAGGCAGGAGGAGAGGAGCTGGATGTTAGAAACGCATCCTAATATCTTTGTTCAGGTTTCTTAGGATGTATCTTCAACATTCTAAATCCTGAAGTGGTTAAAGATCAAGTTGGCAAGCACATGGGGACTCTTTCCA
This sequence comes from Nanorana parkeri, assembly GCF_000935625.1. Lineage (NCBI taxonomy): Eukaryota > Metazoa > Chordata > Amphibia > Anura > Dicroglossidae > Nanorana > Nanorana parkeri. The sequence goes on from NW_017307789.1 coordinate 107,605, forward strand.
AGTGCTTGTTTTCCTTAGCAAGCTCTGCCATGTAAACTACTTTAGCTGCAATGGCTGTTTGGCAGACCCTTGTGGTGTGGTTTAAGGAAATATCTAAAGACCCTGAAACCATCCTTACTGATTGTTTAGTTATGGAATATGTACAGCTTATACCTGTTTCTCTATAGTATTGTGTTCCTAGGTTACTGTACAAAATCTATCTTATCTCCAGAATGAGTCTCCCATTATCCACTCTCTGACTAAAATACTAGTTTACTAGAAATGTAAAAAAGAATTGCTCTGCATGCACTTCTGTGTAGAACATCTTTTGGGGCTTCCATTGGAGGTGATCTAAATCCAGACCCCCAATCTGAGACCCAGTCATAAATCTTGGGCTTCCAACTCCTCCAAGTCTGCAGACAAGTTCTTCTCACAATAAGAGGACACCTACACTTTCCAAAGTGTGGGGATGTCTATCAGTCTTGGTGGACACATGGACCAACAACATTTTCAATGCACGGGTAAAAGACGTGGTCTCAAGTTACAAACTAGGGTTTCAATCACTGCCACCACCCTGCTTCCTGTTGTCCAGTCCGCAAACCTCTCTGTAAAGACGAGCAGATCTCCATTCTGCATTGGAAGAAATTCTAAGCCAGAGAATCATTGCTGTTGTTTCTCAAGCAGAAAGGTGTCAATGTTTTTACTTTTAACCTATTCACCTCTCTCAAACCAATTGAAGCATCCGCCCCATTCTGTATGTTAAAGCATTCAATGGGGTTGATTTACTAAAGGTAAATAGGTTTTCACTTTGCAAGGGAATTTTAACCACGGCTTAGTGAATGTGGTAAAAATTAACTTTGCAAAGAATGCCCAATCACATGCAAGTAAAATAAAAAACATGTATTTTTGCTTGCGCATAATTGGATGATGAAAGTCAGCAGAGCTTAATTTCATTTACTAAGCTAAGTGAACATTTCCTTGAAAAGTAAAAATTCTGCTGAAAAAACAGCCTATTTGCCTTTAGTAAATTTACCCCAATTTAGAGTTCCCTTAACTGGAACTAAGGGGCCAAGCCCAACCCCTGAAAAGCAACTCCACACCATAATCTCCCCTCCACCAAACTTTACACTTGGCACAATGCAGTCAGCAACCGCCATTGCACTTGGTGATGTAAGGCTTGGATGCAGCTGCTCGGCCATGGAAACCCATTCCATGAAGCTCTCTGTGCACTGTTGTTGTGCCAATCTGAAGGCCGCATGAAGTTTTGAGGTCTGTAGCTATTGACTCTGCAGACAGTTGCACACTTCTGTGCACTGTGCGCTTCAGCATGCGCTGACCCCGCTCTGTCATTTTACGTGGCCTACCACTTTGTGGCTGAGTTGCTTTTGTACCCAGTTGCTTTCACTATGTTATAATACCACTAACAGTTGAGTGTGGAATATTTAGTAGAGTGGCAGTGTAAGCCAGTGCCACGGTGTTGGGTGGCCTCGGGGTCGCCCAGGGTTCTCGGCCGGAGGGGCTGGGTGGCTCCGGGAGGACGGTGCGTGTGCCGGGAGAGAGCTGCCTTTTCAGTTGTTTCCGGGTTGTCTGGATCGTGGTTGGGATCCTGGAGCCAGGAATGGATTAGCAGCCTTTGACACCACCAATCTTCATGTGACCAGGGTCTTGTGGTATCATGTTCGCTAGCGATGTAAAGGCTCAAAAAATAAGTTTCATTTTGGATCGATTAAAATTTTTTTTTAGGTTTCGAATCTGAAATTTGATTCAGTTCATTATTCAGAATTTGGATCAATTCAAATGTTTCATTTTTGGCTCAGATCACTTTGCATAGGATTATTTGATTAAAAATTAACTTAATACATTTTGACATACTGGTCATCTTAGTCCATACTGGCCATTTGAGTCTGCACTGGTCATCTCTTTCGGTACTGGTCATCCCAGTCTATTCTGGTCATCTTAGTCTGTATTGGTGGTCATTTTAGTCTGTACTGGTCTGATCTTAGCCCGAACTGGTCATCTTAGTCCAAACATGTTGTACAAGTTATAAAGGAAGAAAGCATTTTGGTTTACTAATATAAACATGAATCCTAGGTTCCAAGTGCCACAAAGGTGAGTTAAGGGGTGAGTAGGTGAACACATAGATGAAAGAAAGATGCATAGGTTGTTATATGTGAACATGGTTTCAGGGAGGAATGTGAGAGACAAAGAGATGAACTGTTGGATTCATGAGTGTCCATGAAAGGCAGAAATAAGCCAGATATAAAAATTATATCTTTGCCAGAAAAACAGTTTGAAGTGACTGGGAGTTCAACATAATTCTGACAGTGTTGCAAGTGGCTGTTGAAAGCTGAATAGCGAGCCAGCATGTCTACAGGGTGGATTTCAGTCTGGTCTGATGTTATAAAAGAATGTTAATTCTGTAGATATTGCTTGAAAAAAAATAGCAAGTCTTTAATTTCTTAGTAGTCGTCATTCTCTGTTAAAGTAGTGCAAAAGGATCAGCATTTTTTACCTTATTGCATTCTCTGCATTAACATCGAAAACTCTCCAATACCTTTGCTTGCTCCCCACCTCCAAACACTTACCTTTCACTAGCTGCAGTTCTGGGTTGTAGAGAAAGTATCCCAAGGGCAGTGAGCATACGGTATAGATAGTCTGCTGCCTGTCAAATTACTGTGAGGAGGGAGGAGGCGGGAGCAGGGGCATGGCTTGTTGAACACTGTGGGGTCTATTCACAAAGCTGCCGAGGGCAGCCGAGTGAATGACCGATCAGAAGTGAAGTGAGCCGAACACCGTTCGGCTATTCACTATTGATTGGACGCACCCAGCTCTGCTCACTTTACGTCTGGAAGCACACATGAATGGATGTCACCTTTGCAACCTGCTAGGCAAAGGAGACACCTGTAAATAGCAGGGGAGGGAGGAAAAATTAATGAAATGTGGTATTTTGAAACAAACAAAAACTCATTAAGTAAGTCTGTTCTCCGATCTCCTCCCTGCTGAATGCATCACTTTCAGTCTCTCAGCTGTCATTCCTTGGCTGCAGAAGCTGGGCAAGAAGATCGGCACTCCAATAATTTCTTTGGAGTGGAAAGGTGACACTGGGGGGTCTCATTTAAAGTGAATTAAACTGTTGAAAGGCGGCAAAAAGGCATGAGAGCTATACAATATGTATAGATACACACAGAGGCTGAGACATATACAAAAACAGATAAAGAGCAGGTACAAGAAGAAGATAAGCTGAAATACCTTTCCTGTGCTGAGACACTGCTAAAATCCCAATCTGTACCACCTTCTACAATGGAGGGAATCAGGCATAATTTGCATATGAACTGACCACGCTATTTATAAATGAATGAATCATAGCTTATTCATATGTAAACAACGCTGCCCATTCATATGGCCCTGGCTGGTGGTGATTATGGTGTGCCAGGCACACCCAGCATAGGCATGACTATGATGCCTACTTTGTTGTCAAGATGGCATTCAAGCCAGAGAAGTTTCTGTTTGGTTGGATTATTGTTTCCCTCTCTGCTGTTGTGTCACCATGGGTGAGGCAATCATGCTGTGGAGGAGTGAAAGGTTGGTTGTTTGACAGGTATGTTCCAAGCAACCAGTTTTCCTCATTCAGTTTGCCTTATTCACATCAACAGAGATAACAAATGAGCAAAAACATTGTTTGTTTATTGACATTCCATAAAATTCTACATCAGCGTTCATCCACTAAGCAAAGCAATGTTTGCTCATGCAAATGAGCATGCACATACACAGGGATGCTCATCCTAAATAGCAGCTTGAGTTTGTCAGGTTTGTCATTCATCTGTGTTTGACCATTCAACCCACTGAAAATATGTGCAACCAATACTGCAGACACTGAACAAAAGACGTCTTACTATTTATTTAGTGATGCCAGTACCACCTAAATGGTGGTATCACAATCAACAATCAAGTAGTCACAAGCTAGAATAGGACAATAACAGCTGGCATTTGATTGGTTGCTATGGAAAATCTGGACTTTTTTGCTCTATCCTTAGGGGCTTATTCACAGAAATAGATACCCTTTGGTGCTCAGCATCTGTTAGTTAAGCATAAGATAATGAGCAAGCAGCTCCTATTACTTCAGTGCACGTAGTTACCATAAAACACGCAAGGGTTTGTAATTAATATCTAAATGTGTAAATATTTTTCATGGTTGGTCATTTATGCTGTTTAAGACCCCATTCACACTATGCATTGTTTTAACGCATATGTGTTAACACAATGTGTCACAATGCGTTAAGGCATGCTGCATTTAGACAGTCTATTCATTTTGAATGGTTGGGCAACACACCGTTACACATTAAAAAGGATAAAAGGACTTGACCCTTTTTTCTAATGCAGCACACCACAATGCAGAGGATGTACTGTATGTTGCCCGCTACTGCAATAGTGCATTGGTATTCCATTCAAAATAAACGGCATCTCAACGCACTGCACCTGCATTGTGGTCATGTGCAATATGAAGTTGTGTATGGGCACTAAGTGTGTTTGATTCACTAAGCCATAGTACAATATCTTGTTTTTCTTTTGTCAAGTAAAAGACCCGAACATGAAAACTCATTCACGGTAACCAAACCTTGTAGCTTTATTTATTTTAATCTATATTGCAGCTTTATTTATTTTAAGCTGTCATTTTGAGCACAGAAAAACATTTTTAGCATAGTTGTCAAAAGAGGAAATGACACATTCTCAGTCAGTTTATAAATAGCAAAGAAAGGTGCACACAGATGGGATGCACAATAAGTGAACAATACAAACATTTACCGCCACTATATGTATAGATATCCATGTAGAGCACACAGCCACGTCCACAAAGTTCGGTCCTGAATTGTATTTCAGTATTTAAAAAAAGTGTATAGTGGTTTTGTATAAATGTTCTTTTACTATTTGTTATAATCAGGACTATAATATTTTCTTTATTATTAATATTAATATTGAATTTCAGTATAATGAATTTTGATTTTCAGCCTGCAGGTAGAGCTTTAGGCTTCAATTCACATGACTTGCAGTTTCTCTTTACCTCCTACAATAAAAAAATCAATTTACAGAGTTCAGCAATAAAACCTGAAATGTATGTATAAATGTAAATTAGACAAAGTAATGACACCTACAACACCCACCCACCCAAAAATATAACCAGCCCCCCCCCCCCCCCCCCCCCCTTTTCAGCCAAAGACACAATGGACTATATAAACTAAGATTGGTGGCTGTTGAGAAATACAAGTTTTAAAGCTGCACAAGGTCCCCTTCATCAGGCTCAGAATGACCCCTTCATCAGACTCAGTGATCATTCTGACCCCTTCATCAGGCTCAAAATTAGCCAGATGAAGGGAACCCTGTGCAGCCCCAAAAATGCTTGTACTGGAATGACAATACTCCATTAATAGATTGACTTTTGTTGATTTCACTTAAATTGTGTGCTGGTGACATCCTTTTAAAACTTGTATATCTTGTATATCTGTCACTACGAGCACCCACCAGGATTCCAAGGAACATCCTATACCGGTACGGAGTGCAGCAAGACACCTATATATTATTATTGTTGAAAAATACAAACACAGATCACTCTCCCAACCACCATGCCATCATTATGACATCATATTCATGCCATAACTTAAACTGAATAACAGCAAACTGGAGCAGAAAGGAATGCACATGTATATGATAATATAAACAGTAACCTGCATTGTACGCCATTACAACAAAACGAAAACCCATAGTGCTCGCTATATATAAAAGTCACACACTTTTAAAAAGTTACCATAAAACGGACCCAAAATCATTATAGTTTCCCTTTAATTAAAGCTTCCATACCTAAATCTGAAGGATTGTGAGTGATCAGTATTCAATAATGAATCTGCAAGTCATTATTGAATACTGAAAGTACTAGCATATGCAGAATGCATATGCTGACACATTCACTAACTGGTAACAGATAAAATCTGTTGTTAACTATGCTGGTAAATTTAGCGTATTTCACACAATATACCAGGGATGGATTTAAGGCCTATATGGCCTGGAGCTAAAAATTAATGTGGGTCTATCAGCCTTTCTGCATGAAGCAAATTGGACACATGTATATTAAAACAGCTCTACATTTTAAAGACTAAAGTCTTCATTTAATATGTCAAAACCACACTGAGCAACGCAGCCAATGAAAAAGTATTTTTATTAGTTTCTATGCATTATGCTTTTAATTAACCCCTTCGTGACTGAGCTTCTTTTCGATTTCTGTTCGTTAATGACTGACACACTTTTTACATTTTTGCTTTACATGTGTGATTCTAAAACGGCAGTGATATACTTTCTTACTAAGTGCACCAACACATATTATATAAACGTAAACGAGTGTGAAAACTGCTTAACTTGTAAACAGCCAGTGATGGAGAGCCGCTGGATCACATGTATAATACGTGCGGGTGTGCACCCCCCCCCCTCTGCCGCTGTCAATCCCCAGCCCCACTGTGTCCGGCACTGGCTTGGGATCCACAGGGCGGCTCTGTCACCATCACCCGATTTCCCTCTGATCTCCTCCCTGTTTTCTGAATGCAGGAGTGATGTATATTACACATTCAGCTGTCATTCTCTGACTTCTGTAGCTGGAGAGAAGCTGGTGAAGCAGATCTCTGCTTCATCAGCTTCTTTGGGGGTCCCTAGGTGACATTAGGGGTCTTAGGGACCCCTGATGTCTCCATAAAGGGGACCTGTCTGTGTAAATTGAATATCTGTGCAAAGAACATCTAAAGCTAACCCACTTTTTAATTTTAGATATAGTAAAGTTAAATCTATTTTCAGGTTTTTTGTTTACAATCTGTAAACACAACAGGAATCTCTCCAAAGTGAGGTACAGTAAATTCCCTCCAACACAGGTTTCAACAGAATAAGTGTCCCCACTAAAAGGTTTTCCCTTATCAATGTTATGGTGACAGCTCAACTTTTTGATTTTTCTCTTACCACTTGCCAGCAGTGCAGCTTACTTCTGACAGCGGGTGAGTGTTTACAAACGTCATTTCGGAGAAGCACAATCTCTGCTTCATCAGCTTTTTGGTGCCCCTAGGTGACATTAGGTGTCTAATAGACCCCTGATGTCTCTATACAGAGAGCCTGTCACTGTATTACTGTATGTGTAATATCACTGTATAGCAAGTTAAGTGTAAAAAAAAAGTTAAAAAAAGAAAGTCACATATAAAAAAAATTTAAAACACAAAAATATGTACATTCACATACAAATGCAAATATGTGTTGGGTGCATCTACATTTGAAAATGATGATTGTGCCACATATGTTACACGTCACAGCGAACAGCAATAATGTTAGGGCCATTAATCACAGTTAACACTAAAAGTGAATGCCATTTTAAAGCCTGACATGTTTGGCATCTATTTACCCTATGTGAACAAATAAATGTAGCAGAATACATTTTGGTCTAAATGTATGAGGAAATATTATTTATTTGCAATGTTTCATAATATAACATAGGGAAAACTTTTTTTCTTTAAATGTCAGTACTTTTTATAATATAGTTAAAAAAAAAACCCAGTAGTGGTTAAATAACACCAAAAGAAAGCTCTATCTGTCCCAAAAAAAGATATAAAATTAATTTCAGTACAGCGTTGAGAACAAAATGATGGGATCAGCACTAAACAGAGATACCAAGCCCTGATAATTTAATAAATAACAACCAAAGAGAATGGGGCTTTTGAGGTGACGCATAAACAATGCAAACTCATAAACTCTCATAACTCTAAAACTCTCAAACTCAAAAGACCCATTCTCTTTGGCTGCTATTTATTCAGTACAGCGTTGCATGAATAAATGTCAAAGTACCGCAGCACTAAATACTGAAAAATGGCCTGGCCAGGAAAGAAGTTTAACACCCCGCTCTTCAAGTGCTTAGGTCCAGTGACTATGGTCTCGGGGACACAGAGCAATAAATATTGGACAAGGGTTCTAAGCCTTCACCACTCTACGAAAAAACTAAGAAAAAAAGTTTACCCTTTAACCCCTTCGTGACGGGAGACGTACAGTGTACGTCCCGTCACAAAGTGGCTATATGACTGGCCACGTACACTGTACGTGCCGAGTTATATTAGCCTCTATAATGCTGGTAAATCTTTATCCCCAATTGGCAACAAACGTGGGAATTCCATTTACTTTGGGGGATTGCCTCTTATTTCCTGTTGCTTCTCCAAGATAGGAATTGAAGAGGAAGTTTTAACTCTTCCCTATTCTAGCCAAAAAAATATTTTTGGGCTTTACATACACTTTAACAGTGTTCCAAAGAATTATAACAACAGCAGTCAATAGAACTGAAAAATTGATTAACAAGCCAAAGCTATCAGTCTAAAAAACAATGAAGACATGTGCCAAACAAGGAATGAGAGAACAAATCAAATGTCAAAGCTCAGCTTTGCTCATGGTCTCCTCATTGAAATGAATAGAATCTGTGGTTTTGCAGTGTTTTGAAGAATTTGGGTAGAAACTGTGCAGCATCAGGCAGGCCGTGCAGTGAAGATCTCAGAGGAGTAGGGATGAATTGTAAGTATGATCAATACTATAATGACAAAAATCCTTTAAAGTGGAACTTCAGGCATTTATTAGATAATTAATATTGCCCCCTGGAAAAATATAGTGTTTTTTTTTAATCTAATAGAGTGGAATAGTTTGCTTACTCCACAGTCTCTCTGTAGCCCGTGGACCATTGTTCTATCCTCCATTGTCGGAATGTTGGTGAGCACTTCTACATTTTCACATTGGCCACTGGTCCTGTATTGTATGTGATGTCATTGAGAGGGGTGGTGACCACACCAATCAGAGACCAGCAAAAAGTGCAGCAGTGAAGCTGACGGTGAAATGGTTCCATGATATATGACTTGATGTAGAAGATTTGCACCTACTGTACTTTGCCCAAGATGGTGTCTGTATTTGGGTAGCAAAGAAAGAGAAAATATTTCCACTATGGGATGTGCGAATGCCCGTAGGGAAAGGGGGCTTTAAAGAAACATTCCAGACCTCATCATATAAAATTTAGAAAAACATTTATTTAGTACATCATCATTGAATGATTAAAATAATGGAATAAAACATATATTGGTACATTCACCACATGGTAGCGATGCCGCACCATTCTGAATCACACGATTGGTTTCCAAAAGCTACATGTATGATATTATGTATCCCAACATGTTTCGCCCAACAGGGCTTCTTCAGGGGAGCGAAGAGAATATATATATCGTGTTTGGAATTCCTCAAGCGGCCAATCTGAGGCAGAGGAAGTATAAAAAGTGGATAGGGAAACAATTGTTTGATTCAGTTCGAGTTCAGAAAGAAGATGATTTTGTCAGGCATAGACTACCATGCAGGAGCGCCGCGTCAAAGGAGCACGCCACAGCAACCAAGCGATGAACAGCAGTAGCAAACACTAGCAGGTGAAGTGTTATGGAACCCTGCTCGTGGAGCGTGATGTTGTGCTGTTCTTCTCCCAGGTGCCGTACTGTATTTGTATTTGGGTTTATGATCACATATGTCTGAATTCAACCATGCATACAGATTTTTGCCAACTCATTGTATTATGAACCTTAATTGAAGGTGTTCAGTGCCCTACTGTTTGTTTTAATTTAAAAGCAGTAGCAAAAAAGTAGAAATGCCTGGCATCTGTTAGCAGCTGAACAGTGGGGCCCTTGCTCTCTGTAGGGAAGCAGTGATCTCTCTACAGAGGTCCAACACACTTACAGCTCTGGAATCAGCAAAGCACCTTCTTTCCACTGATTCAGTAGGGGGTGCTTATTACTTTGTATGAGATCATCCACTAGAAAAACAGCACTATACTGTATTCTTCATCAGCTGGGAAAAAAATATATAATTATTTTATTTATGGCTGGAGTTAGCCCTTAAAGCTTAGCTCCAGGTAGATATAAAAGTCACAAATTAATGCATCTCCATATTCATTAACTAGTGATGCACCAATACCAGTATCGGTATCAATGCCGATACTGAGATTTGCACAAGTACAAATGCTGCAATACCAAAACCAGATACCAGTGCAATAATTATTAAAATGAAAGCTGCCTTCGGTACCACGCTTGCTGGGGACCTCATGGCAGCCTTCTTGGGAACCACACAGTGCCTTTGTTTATAGCACTTCCACCTGCCCTCGCACCTTCCCGTCCTGAGACTCTCTGCCCAGAGACATCAGGCCAGCATCCTGGAGCAGAGCAGAAGCACAGAGTCTGCATTCCAGCAGCCACTGCTGGAAGCCGGAGCAGCTCTCCCTCCGAGTACCCTGCCGCCAAGGAGAAGGTGCTGCAGGTGAGCCTGGTAATGAGGGGGCCTGGGTGGGTGAATACTGGTACAGGTGGGCCTGGGGTGTCTAGAGAGGGTGAAGACTGGTACAAGGGGGTCCGGGTTAGGGTAAAGATGGGTACAGAAGGGCCCTGTAGCTGGTGGTATTCTGCATTGCTGTATAATGTATTGCTGGGCTTTGTAGTCCTCTATAGCTGATGGTATTATTCTGCATTGATGTGTAATGTATTGTTGGGATTTGTAGTACTCTATAGCTGGTGGTATTCTGCATTGCTATATAAGGTATAACTGCATTTTGTAGTCCTCTATAATTGATGGTATTCTGCATTGCTGTATAATATTTTGCTGGGATTTGTAGCCCTCTATAGCTGATGGAATTATTTTGCATTGCTGTATAATGTATTGCTGGGATTTGTAGTCCTCTATAGCTGATGGTATTATTCTACGTTGCTGTATAATGTATTGCTAGAATTTGTAGTCATCTATAGCTAGTGCCATACTTCATTGCTGTATAATATATTGCTGCCATTTTTACTCATCTATAGCTGGTGGTATTCTGCATTGCTATATAATGTATTGCTGAGAGCTGTAGTTCCTCTACAGCTTGTAGTCAGTGGCAGAACTATCAGGGTCACAGCGTTTACAGCGTTGGCACTTGTGCTTTACCACTGACTCCAAGCTGTAGAGGGACTACAAATTCCAGCCCAGACCAGAGGGAGAGGACCCCAGTAACCACCAACATTGTCGGTTACCGGGGCCCCCTTCCTTTAGTCTGGGGCCCTCCATACTTCACACTGAGCCCAGACCACGTTATCCTTGTCCTAAAATTATTAGTCTGTATTGTTTTAGAAAAACTGTCACATGACACTAAAAAAGGTATCAGTAATTGGTATCGGTGAGTACTTGAAAAAATGGTATTAGTGCATCTCTATCATTATCACACTTTTTTTTTTAATGAAAGTAGTTTAAGTACCTGCATTTGACTGTTATCAGCCTCCTGCAGTCCTTGAACTCAGACTGTGGGATTGAGAAGCAACACAAGGAGCATGCTGATAGGAGAAGAGGGCAGACAGATAAGCTCATCAGTCTGGTCTTCTCTTTTTACTTTCTAGTCACGGCAGGAAGAGGGAGTGAGGTGGGAGGGGGATTACTGAATACAGGGCTGTGTGATGTGGTAGAGCATGTCAGAACTAGATAGACAAGAATATAAATCCTGTAGCCGTTAAAACAGCAACTGCACATGAAGCAGACAAGGCCCCCAACAGTACAATCTATTGTTAATTTTTTTCATAAAATTATCACATGGCAGAAGGAGCAGAAATCTTGCAAAAGCGCATCATTATTCAGGTGTGCCTAGGGCACTATTATCTCTAAATACAGTCCTGCTTATGTCATTTACTAATCAATTTGACACACAGGCTTCACCGAATATAACCTCTCCCTTTTTAACACATAGTTTAAATTGACTAAGTTTGTGACAGATTTATTTTAGCTGAACTCCAACACAACAATCTTCGCCACCCTATAGTAATTCTTTATGTAATAAAAAAAAAACATTTTTGAATATACACTTTTCTAAACGGTCTTCTGTTACATGATGTCCCAGAGTCCTTCCTTTTCTCCTCCACTTGTGGCACTGGGTGATCCTCAATGCCACAGACAGTCACTACTTTAGTTCCCGTTCAACCTTTGGAGTTGTGTGAATGCAATTAAAAATGTGCAACACATTTACAGTGCCATTACTTGTTACTGGCACCCCAAATGTGGCCAGGAAAATGCACGTTTTCTCTTGCGCGTGGATGCAGGTCAAATGTGCAAAACATGCGGGGGAAAAAGTGGCAATCTCCCAGCTGGAATACTGCATGTGCTACTTTCCCAAGTTTGTTGTGCATGTGCAGCCCATTGATTGAATGGGCTCATGTGTAGCAAATGTGGGGAAAAATGCACGCAAAAGTCCACGTGATGCTACACATAGGGGTCTATTCACAAAGCTGCCGAAGGATCTGGCCGTAGCTTCGGCCGATCCTTCGGCTGGCTTCGGCCCCAGGACCCCTTCGGTTCAGGAGAACCGAGGGGGTGCTGTACGGGCTATTCACAATAGCCCGTCCAGCTCCCGATCATGGCCGAGCAGCTCAGTCGAGAGATTTTGGTATTGTGTACGAGTACCGATATTTATCTTTCGGTACTCGCCGATACCTAATACCGATACCAGTATTTCTGTTTGGCCAGCTCAGTGCTGATTGGCTGGGAAGCTGGCTTTCTGGCCAATCACGAAGCCGGGAGGCTGGTCATTACCCACCGCCCGGTTTCCTGATTGGCCAGTAAGCCGGCTCCATGCTGTTTGGCCGGCTTCCCAGCCAATCAGCATTGAGACGCTCGGCTTCCTGATTGCCCGGGAAGCTATCTCCATGTTCCCTCGCGACACTGCCGGTCAGAGGAAATCTCCCTCTGACCAGAAGTTCCGGTATTAGGGGTAAGAATCACTCCACATTTGGGCGAGTATGCAGGGCCGGACTTAGGCCTTTAGGCGCCCTGTGCGAGAAAGCTTTACAGCGCCCCTCAGTGACCACACCCCTCAGTGGCCACACCCTTTAGTGGCCACACCCCCAGTAACCACACCCATTTATCACCCATATTTTTGGTAAAATATAAAAAGTCAGGGTCACGTCAGGTAAATAGACACCAAACATGCCATGCTTTAAAATTGCGCGCACCCGCAAAATCGCAAAAAATTACCATGCCCAAAATTGACCATAGGTGACGCTTTAAAAGCTTTTATCTCTCATCAGTTTAGTGTTATCAGTGATTGATGGCCCTACAATTATTGCTCTCATTCCGAAGTTCACGACGATATGTAACATGTGCGGCGTAATGGGCGAAATCGTAGTTTTCACACGTATGCGCACCCGATGCCTGTTTGCATGCGTGTATGTATGGGGGGGATTGAGGTGGAGTGAAGCCGCCCCAGGACAAGCTGTGTCGGCCGCACGGCGCCCTTGTTGCCATGGTGCCCTGTGCGGCCGCACTGCTCGCACACCCCTAAGGCCGGCCCTGCAAGTATGGATACTCGCCCAAATACGTGGTGTCGGCACCTATACTAATATTGGTGCATCCCTAATTATTATTATCATTTATTTTGTGGGGAGCCTGTCATCAGCCTTCTGCCTTTAATCTGAAAATTGAAGGAGCCAGACAGAATGTTTTCAGCCAATCGGCTGTAGTCATTGTTTGGGTATTCTGACAGCGGCACACCGACCGCTGCAAGAAAACAATAGCCTAGCAGGGGGGATTTTCCCTCATCCACATTGGTTAGTAGTAGAGTAGATGGATGAAACTGTAAGCAGGCCATACATGAGAATTTCAGTATAGTGTCCTTTGATTAAAAGGTCGAATGAGCCGGATGGAAAGTCTTTTGCCGGATGGCAACTAGCAGTATATAATGACAACAGCAAGGGATTCCCCCATCCACGCTTGTAAGAGTGGATGGAGGAATCGGTTCTATCTTCTTGGTTCAGCCTGAAGGTTGAATTAAGAAAATATAACAATGTATGGCCAGCTTTAGATTTTTTCTGTTTTTAAAGGTGGTTTTAGGCAAACAGCTAAATACACATATTAAATACTATTGCTACTATAGTACTAAATACTAAGGTTGCTATTTCATCTGGTAAAGGAATATCTATCCATCCCATTGTAAGATTAAGACAGCTCTGCCATGCCACACAGCTTTGCCTGGCAGGGCAGCAGACCTGACTTATCTCTGCTGCAAATCTACAACACTTAGGCTGGGTTCACACCTAGGCGTATCGAATATGCGCGTTTGTAGCGTGTTTCGTGCCGCGCATTTTTACCGCGATTCGCGGTAAAAAACACGCAACAAGTGCGCGTTTCCGAGGGCTACCTGGCTGTATCCCAATGGATACATGCGGCAAATACGCCCCAAAGAAGCTCCTGTACTTCTTTGGGCGTAGGACGTTTTTTCAGCGCGTTCCTACGCGCTGTAAAACGCCCAGGTGGGAACCATGCCGATAGGCAATCATTGGTTTTCACATGTTGAGCGTTTTACAGAGCGTAGGAACGCGCGGTAAAACGCCCAGGTGTGAACCAGGCCTTACAGGTCTCCTTTCCATCCTGTGACTGGACAGTGATAGGTGAAGCAGAAGACTGATTAAATAAGTAGTGCGAAGAGAGAACAACATACTCTCCCCATTGCTTAAAGCTGGATGTAACGTCGAAAGCTGACCATAGCTCTTGATCTCTACTGTCGATCACTCATACATGGAAGTCAAACCACTGGGGACATAGACACCACACCCCTAATTCAGACATATAACAAAAAAAACCATAAAGATGTGGGGGCTTTTAAGGTGCCACACGTACATAATATTCATTCAGTGGTTTTGTTGTTATATCTCTACTGTCAATCACTACCACAGGGATTCCCCCTCCCCTCTCTGTTCCTACTCCACTCACTGAAGGGACAGACAGCAGAGGGTGTGGGCATAGCTGGCTCTGGCTCTCAGCCATGTGCAGAGAGACATAGAACTGTCAACGAGGCAGCTGGGGTAAATCACTACAATGTTGTGGGGATGCTTCTTGGCTGCGCACTTACAGCATTACCCCGCTATCTGTTGACTTTGGGTCACAGGAGTACATTAGTAAATGTACTCTTGTGACCCAAAAGAGAAGTATAGCCAAAATAGTTTAGGCTTGACTTCTCTTTTCATCTTATCTCCATGTCACTCTGCTCTCTCCTCCTGTCAGCATGCTCATTGCACCCCTGATTGGCTCCTGGTGCTTCTTCTCCCTCCCCAGTATGGGTTCAGCCATACAAGGACTACAAGAGTCTGATACTAAGCCAGGTAATTACACTGCTTGCATCTAAAAATATACTTTTCAGGGTTTATTATTAATTACAGAGCTGCATTAATTTGTTTCTATTATAGCTGCCTGAACTTCAGGCTGTAAGAAAAAATCAGAAGTCTCCCAGGCATGCCGGTTTCTTCCTACACCCCAAAGACATGCTAGTAGGTAAATTGGCTCAACTGAGCACACCCAAGATGGTTGCCTCCCCCTTAAGTGCTCTGAGTGCTCAGGTAGAAAAGCATAAGAAAAATCAAAATTTAAATAAACATAAAATAAATAAAAAACACTGTTATTACGCTTTTACACTTTACTGTATAATAGCCTTCTGAACCACGGTGCCATGGCACCCAGGTGTGCCCTCTGGCTTCCTCAGGGGTGCCTTAACATTTTGTGGTAGTGGGACTGTGATGTAAAGAGGGGAATCAAGATTTATATTTGATGCTCCTAATGTAAAGAGGAACTTTGATGTGAAAGGGGAACTCTGATATGAAAGAGGGGCTTCCAATGTGAAACGGGGGCTCTTGATGTAAAGGGGTAACTCCTGATGTGAAGGGGAGGGAACTCTGATATGAAAGAGGGGCTTCTAATCTGAAAGGGGGGGGTTCCTGGTGGGAAGGGAGGAACTCTGATATAAACGATGAGCTTCTAATGTGAAAGGGGTCTCCTGATGTGAAGAGGGGGAACTCTTATATGAAAGAGGGGGAACTCTGATATGAAAGAGGGGTTTCTAATGTGAAAGGGGGCTCCTGATGTAAAGGAGGAACGCTGATGTGAAAGGAAGGAACTATGTGATGAAAAAGGGGCTTCTAATGTGAAAAGGGGCTTCTGGTGTGAAGGGGTAACTCTGATTTAATGGGGGAGTTTGATATGAAAGAGGGGGCTTCTAATGTGAAGGGGGGCTCCTGATGTGAAAGGGAGCTCTGATGTGAAGGGGGAACTCTGATATGAAAGAGGGGCTTCTAATACAAAAGTGGGCTCCTCGTGTAAAGGGTTAACTTGGACATGAAAGGGGAACTCTGATATGAAAGAGAGGCTTTTAAATGGAAATGGTGGCTCCTGAAGGGGGAACTTTGATGTGAAGGTGGGAACTCTTATATGAAAGATGGGCTTCTAAAACAAAAGGGGGCGCTTTTAAATGTGGATTTCACTTTAATGTGAAGGGGGGCTACTGATGTGAAGGGGGGCTACTGATGTGAAGGGGGGCTACTGATGTGAAGGGGGGCTACAGATGTGAAGGGGAGCTACTGATGTGAAGGGGAGCTACTGATGCAAAGGTTGACTCTGCACAATCTATTACATTTTAGACCCGGGTGCCTTGAGATTTTGTATACTTTTAAAGGGTGCCGTGACTAAAAAAAAAAGGTTGAGAAACACTATGATAGATAACTACTTTTATGTTATTTTTTTTCCGCTGTAACAGCACATCCTTTAATGCAACACTGTATACTTGTACGTATCAATAAAAGAAATCCTGAACCTAAAAGTATAAGCTTTTGTTCCAAGCAAAAAAAAAGGAGGGGGACACTTGAGCAGAAGAATGGTTTTATTATGTCTTCCTCGCTCTCTTGAAAAGGCACTGCTAGCATCAGGCTCGCTTTGACATGGTGTAACAGTAACACAGCACAACACAAGACATGTGAAAGCTGCTTTTTGGCTGCTCTCAGCTAGCCAGCAGAGGCTCTTTTGCTTGCAGCATAGCTGAGGCAGGCTATTTCTTCTTAGAGGAAACACTGCAGCCTTCTGGACTGCGTCTGCCTCTCGAGGGAGAGGCAGGCTGTTGTTCCACCCACAGGCTGGAAGGAGGGGGTTTGAATGAAAGACAAGACAAGCCCTAAACACCATGTCACTCCGTGAGGGAGACAGCAACAACTAGGCTGGAAGGGTTTTTTTCTTTCTTTCTTCCTTTCTTTTTTTCTTTCTTTTTTCCTTTTTTTTTTTTAAACCTAGTAGGGGGGGTTGAGGAGAGAGAAATTGTTGAGAGACACTAAGAACGGAATAAGGCAAAGCCGGTGTGCAGGAATTCAGCTTTCCTGGCTCCTATCGCAGGACTTTATGTTCTCCACAGACTGGATTGTACTACCAAGAAGCTGCTTCACACATAAGCTGGAATAATAAAAAGGGATATACATCTATATAGAGAGATAGAGATAGATACATATACAGGAGGAACAGAAGAAACATTTCTTTGTGGGATTTTGAATTTTTTGGGGGGAAAAAAAGAGAGATCTATTTTTTATTCGCCAATGTTTCTCTGGTCGGTTTGGATTTAAGGTCTTGGTAAAACTAAGGAAAAAGGGGCCAAGGAACTCCTGAAACATCCCAGTCACTATCAGGAATAGTGGAACCTGACAAGGAAGAAGGGCCTGGGGCATTACACCCTGTCAACGAGTTTTCTTCATCAGATAGAAAGATTCCAGCTACATGGGCAAACGCTTGGAACAGCAGCCAATGTACCCCCAGTACACGTACTACTACCCTCATTATCTCCAGACCAAGGTATGAGCAGCTCTGCACTCTCATCTCTCCAGCGGTGCCCATAGTATGTGATGATGATGGATAGGTGCCCGCTTTGACTGACAGTTTGCCTCTTTCTATTTTTTTTGTGAGTTCAGTATCACACAGAGCACAGCTTATACAGTCAAAGCAGGGACACCAGAAAAGCAGGAAGGTCAAGCAATGTGGATTTGTGTTCCATCCCCTCAATCCTTACTCTTCTTTCTTTTTTTTCCTTTCTCCAGTCTCACTATGTTTTATTCTCTATTTAATCCTTTGTTGTCTGTCTCGCGGATTATATTTGGCTTCTATATTAGACTAGAGCTCATGCTTTTTAGTTTTTTTGTCGGTAGCATGTAATTGTGTTGACACAGGATGCAGATTGGCTTGGACAATAAAATGTATACACACTTGGATGGAAATACAGTCTCAGCGGCACTTTAGTGAGATCTGTACAAGCTGGGCAGCTGAAAGCATTATCCAGCTGCAAGGGGATTCTGTGCTGATCAACTTTAAGTGGGCAAAGAACACAGCCAAAAACAGGCAGATAGGTGGCCTTTGTAAGTTTTTAGGTTTTTACAGATAAGGACAACTGTAACAGTATCCGCAAGGAGAATTTAAATCTATGTGTTTTATATAAACGCATTCATTTATTCCCTAGATTTATCTAGCACCAACATATTACGCAGCACATGTACAAAGTAGCTAAAGTAGCTTTCATTTATAGTATATGTACCCAAACACTTATTTATACTCTTTAAATAGCCATCTACCTATCTATCTATCTATCTATCTATCTATCTATCTATCTATCTATCTATCTATCTATCTATCTATCTATCTATCTATCTAGCTATCTAGCTATCTACGGTACCAAATCTAATGCATCCCTAAATGTCACAGGTTATGCCAAAATCTAAGTCATTCAGCAATCTGTATGCATTTGCCATCAGATAGTTTTCTGTTAAAAATCCACAGATTGTCAGATATGTTGCCAATTTTCCCTTAACTGCTTAGTCAGGCGTTCTGGGAGAGCATACTACTTTGCCCTAAATATTTTACATTGTAGAATGAACTTAACTGATTAGACACTATGGCAGTCTCTTCCCTTCCATTGTTTGCAATGTCAAGGTCAATTTCAGATGCAGTTGTACATTTTAAGGATCCTTTTCAAGGAAGCAGAATCATCTCTTTGTCTTGCTGCTAGAAATGATATTTATTGTCACTTGTAGTAAAAGAATGATAGGGCTGGTGATGTAGAAGGAGCATGTTTTTTGAGTTTATGTCTTGAGTAGCATGCTGTTCTTTCAAAAGCAAAGTAAAGCCAGGTGATACGGAATGCAGTGAATCTGCATACAGTTGCAAATCTGGTCTAGATTTTATCTTCTTTTATTTTGCGATCCACGGAAGTCTACAGCATGATCTGAACCGTAAAGAAAGTGTGATCGCTATTAAAGAAAAATGTAAAAGATGTTTTGTTAAAGTGTCTGAAGAATAGCATAAGCCATCACAGACAAGCCGCATCTGGATCTTGTTACATTAACATGCTCTAAGTTTGGAGGGCATTTGGTTTCAGTCATCAGTATGCTGTGGGGATAAGCTTAAAATTGATATGGGAAAACCCTACGAAGGTGGAAGCTCTGGCCACTGCTGGATACATTGCTAGCACACATAAGCTGCCATGGCCTGATGAGCAATAATTGCTCAGTAATGTTCACCCAGACACAATACTCATTAATTAATTATTGCCACCTTCCTCCAACTTGGATCTCCACATGGCTTGTGTGCCACCCACATCACTGTTTTCAGTGTAACAGTGTTAGGCTGACTGTGAAAGGAAGGAAATGAAACATAAATGGGGTAACAGCGCTTTTAAGTGTACTTTCCTTTTTCGGAGGAGGCAGTATGTTGTGTGATCTGAACCAATATTCACATAGTCAGGTTAGTGCATATTACTTACTGGGTAGAATATATGAGTGTAAGATATGCACCAAAATTTTCAAACATGGAATTGTTTAAGCTTCCTCCTTTTATTTTCTATCTTAGGCTAGCAACAAGATGGCATCTAGTCGCTATGGGCAACATAGTTCTTTTTTTCCGACACTTTCACATGTGATACCCATTCAGTCAACTGAGAAAACAGCCACTGAAGAGATTAGTATATAGTCAAATGAATTCCTAATTAATTAAACTTATTTTTTACCTCTATTACTCATTAATTAATTTAGTATATGCCCTCACTGTTCACCGAATGGGGTAACGTGGTAGCTTATCTCTCCAAAGCTTTATTTAAAAAAAAAAAAAAGATGTGCTGTACTTTACCAATGTAAATTATTAATTATAGCCATTAAGAGCTGTGTAGCATTATATTCCAACTCTGTTTCGATGGTGAGCCTATAATGTTTTGAACTTAAAGGAAAAGTACTTATATAAAGGGAATATCTGATAACTAAAATGCAAACATTCCTTTACAGACACTGAAGGGATGGCAGAAAAAGGAAGGGGGGGGGGGGGGTTTAAAAACCTTGCCCTGGGT
>NW_017307789.1:127997-196919 GCF_000935625.1 Nanorana parkeri
CAAACACTGAAAGGGTGGCAGAAAACGGAGAGGGGGGGGGGGGTGTTTAACAACATGTGCCCTGGTTATGGCGTTCTTATTGTCTACAATAAGTCAAGGGAAAGAACTCATAATTCTATAAGACATACTGCTCAGTACTGGAGCTGAATGAATGAAATAATTGTTGCTGTGGGAATGAGATTTGCATCTTTTAAATATTCTTTAGGAAATATTTCAGTGGTGCGTCAATAATAGCAGTGTTATGTTATACTCCATAAGTAACTTCTATTTTATTGCAAGCTCTTTCCATTTACATATTAGGAAGTTATATATCTACGGAGTAATTTATCTGTAACTAATGTCTTTTCAAGGGCAACAGTAACAATACCAAAATTATAATAACATTCAATAATAATACACATTTTACCACTTGTAGTATAAGTATCTTATTTAGTACTCCTACTATTATTATTTTCTTCTGTTAATACTTATACCACAACTATTATTACTAGTATTATACATTATTATTATTATACAGGATTTATATAGCACCAACAGTTTGCACAGCACATTACAATATAAGTTACATTACAGTTACAACACAAATCAAGATAAGATGGTAACGAGGGCCCTGCCCGTGAGAGCTTATAATCTAAATATCTTACTACTACTTCATATAATAACAATATTACCAAAAAAGGCTCAATTGACAACGTAAACACACCAGGTTTTTTTTTTTAAACAGTGACAGTTATTTTCAGCATAGTGCAATGAGATATGCAAATGACACATGGTTAAAACATGTCCTTATCCTTGTATTAAAGCTTTGTGACTTGAGTCTGTCTCTAATTTTTAGTGTTTTTTTTTTAATATAGCATATTTATACACATATATAATTAAGAATGATACATAAGGCCAGATATAAGTGACAGTGAGGCAATGAGTAGATATCATTTATTTACGCTGAAGGAAAGATAAATAAATGTTAACTATTATTTTCTAGCAAACGTTACAAAAAATGAAAACTGAAATTTGTCTGGCTGTCCTCTGCAGCATCACCCATGTTTCTTACCCAAGTGTTTGTAGATCAGTTTTATTTTATGCTGTATACATTTAAGCAGACCTTCACTCTCCCTTATTTAAATCCTCCCCCCCTCCTTTCACAGAGTCCCAAACAAAAAAAAATTGTTGATTTATGCATGCAGCGCCCCCAGATTTCTTTCCATATTTCTTGCCTAGTCAAGAATGGCATAGCCCCCAGACTCCTGCAGGCTTTCTGCAGCCTCCTAGGATACTCACATCATGCATGTCAGGAAGCTTGCAAACAATCATATGAAAATGCGCATGTGCCATGGCATGTCATCAGGGGGCTGGCATCTGGGTTTTGCAGCCTCCACTTAAGATGACGTGCCACCTAATGATGTCAGAGAGGAAGATGGTAGAGTGGCATCTTGTGTGCAGCAGAAAAGTGGTGGATCACTAGATTACACCGCTGGATTTGCTGGGTGTGTGAGTTTGTTTATTGAGTATAAACCAGCAAGCCAGATGAGAGGGGGTTAAAAAAATGGGAGGGTGAAGTTCCTCTTTGAATATAAACAATAACCAACTTTTTTTATAGCAAAAATAACAATAATATAAGAAAAAAAGATAGCTAGTTTCATTCTTCTATCGATATTTCCATCTGGATTGTGGAAATTTGTAAATTATTCTCTTCTGCTAATGAAGGTAGATAGCAACCCCAGAGAATCATGAGCAAGATAATCATGAGGAGAGAAATTAGGTTCAGTAATTGTCAATGACCTGAATGAAGCAGTCTCACTAGGTAACTGCATCAACTTTAAAGGCTTTTTATAGATAATAGCGATTCTTATCTGTCTTTCTTTTCCCTTATGGCGTCCACCGATATTCTTTATCTCAGAAGAACATGGCATGCCATATTGCTAATAAAGTATATAAGAGAAAGTGCAGTTCTAATTAACAATGGGGATAAGTAACTTGTTTGAAACAGTGTCTTCTTGGAACAATGTTACTGAAGGGCCTAAAGGTACTCACATATCTGATTAGGAAGCATAAAAAAGGAAAAGCTGTAAGAAAATGTGTAATTTTTCCCTCTCTTTTGCCCTCTGCAAATCTGCACCAATTTGTAATCCCAGCTCTGGCCGTGCCTCCCTACTCATGCTGACCGACTGCAGATTTTCCAGACCTGTCCCTGTTTAGTAGGTTTACGGCATTTTCCATGTTTGGCCATCTGGTCATACAGAACGCCTTGTCAAATAACTCCAATATACAGAAGAGGCTGACATAGCTTCTTTGGCTGCTGGTGTTCAGGCTGTGTTTGGTGTCTGGTGTGAGGTAATAGTCAGGTGTAAGAAGTCATTCATCAACCACACACTGGTTTCAGGCCACATTTCCAACCATCTGCAGCTTGGGTACATGCCAAAGGCTTGATAATGTCATTTTGATAATATTCTGTGTGAACAGAAGCAATATCAAAGCAGCTTATAATATCTCCCTGTTCTTGCCATTCTCTTTATTGTCAACAGTTTTAAATGAATACCCTTTATGGACATTAATATCTATCTATCTATCTATCTATCTATCTATCTATCTATCTATCTATCTATCTATCTATCTATCTATATCTTTTTATCTTTCAATCTATCATAGAAACACAGGATACTAACAGCATAAAAAAGTCCAAGTGGTTTAACATTATTGTATGAGGACAGACATTTTCAAGCCAAGTATTCTTATAGTATTTTTTACTTTTGTTGGGTGACTCTTTGCCTCTACAGGAAGTCTGTTCCAATAACCCACTTCTCGTGGTACAGTAATACTTTCTAGTGCTTCTCTTGAACTTTCCGCCTGCTAGTTTGAGGTTATGTTCCCGTGCTCTTGATCTCAGTCTCATATAGAAAACACTTATTTGTTGAACCCTTTTTTAAGGATTTAATCATGTCCCCCCTACCCTTCTTTCATTGAAGCTGTACATATTATGTTATCAACCTATCTTTATAGTTATCTGCCTGTCTATATATCTGTGTAGAGGGGAATGCTGTCAGGGTACTTGCCCTAGATTAACTAAACATCTGCAAATATAATTTGTTCTCCATAGCTCCAACAAACTCGTTTTTCTACTAAGTTTAAAAATACCCTGTTAGCTTAAAAAAAAGAAAAAAATTACCCTGTAAAAGAATGCTATTTATACTTACTAGTACTGCTATCTGTTCCTGGAATCTTTGCTCTTGCAGAACAAAGCCGCAGAAACTTCAGCATCCAACACTTCTAAAGCTGGGTATACACACTTATATTTTCTTTGTTTAACCCGTGGACTAAACAAAGAAAATATAACAGATTCCTCCATCAATGCTTTTGAGCATTGATGGTCGAATCCCTCTGCTGTTTGAATCGTATTCTGATAGCAGCCGCCAGCTGCTGTCAGAATCCCTGAACAGAGCTTGGAGCTGATTGGCTGCTAGCTCCGTTCAGCTGAGAATTTTCTGACCAGCTTCTTCAATCAGCTGATTGAATGATGCTGGGGGAGGGAAGGGTGCTGACAGCATGTTTTCCCTGTGCTTGCATGGGTTTCCCCTAGGTACACAGGTTTCCTCCTACACTTCAAATACATGCTGGTAGTTTAATTGGCCCTGTATGCATGCATGAGAGATAGGGACCCTTTGATTGTAAGTTTCTTGAGGGTAGGGGCTGATTTAAATGTGCAACTATGTAAAAGTGCTGTGTAAATTGTTGGGCATATATAAAAACCTGTAATAAATAAATACTTTGTACCGTGTATACCCAGCTTTAGTGTGTCAGATGCCCGAACCTCAATACCATACACAGTGTGTCCCTGTAACATACTAGTGATGTAGCTGCTGGTGGATGGAATCACAACGCTGCACAAAGGGATGAAGTATCTAACACACTTAAAAGTATGTTGGATGCTGAAGGTTGTGGTGGTGGCTTTGCTGTGCAAAAAGGAAGCAAAGATTTGAAGGACATGGACACAGTATAAATAGCCTTCTTTTAAACTTCATATATTATTTAAGGTGTTAAATCACTTTAACATAAGTCCTTGTTTTATTTGGGATTACAATCTAATGCTTCTACACTATTTATATGGTTTCTATATTATATTAATGAAATTCTACAATATGTAAATTCTGAATTTATTCAGAAGGCAGTTAACCTACTGATTTATATATACTGTGTGTATATGTGTATATATATATATTGCGACTGGAAAGTGGAGAACCAGAAGGAAATCAATCCAAGCACAGGTAGAACACATACACACAGGAACTGATTTGCTACGCTTTGAAGTGGGGTGAAATGAGGTGAACTGAAGTGATCCTGGGCCAGATTTACTGAAGTGTAAAGCGAGGTGAAGAGTGCTTGTGTTCACTATAGTCATTCAGTCATGTGCAGGGGAATTCTTTTCATGACTGGGTATTTGCCGTAAGCATAGGTGCACATCAGCTCTTCTAACACTGGCCTGGGGTCACTTTATTTGGCTGCACTTCACACTTTAAAAAATTAAGTGTATACACTCACAAATGCTCTTCACTGAAGTTTATTATATTTCTGAAAAGTTGTCAGACCTGACCAATGTTTAAAACGATCCTGTCAGATCATTAAAAAATGTGACCAAAAATTCCCTGCAGTAGAAGAGGTAGTATAATCAAAGCTCATGCCCCCTTTATTTAAGTGCTGCAGCCTCTACCAGTGTCTTAAGTATTCAACACTTCTGGTGATTTTGGATACCTGTGTCTCCTGCCTCGTGCTGTGGTTCCTTTATCTGACCCCAGCATCACAACAGGACCCTGATTAGGACTGGGACGATGGAACCACAGCACGCAAGAGGTAAGAATCTGCTACTCTCAGAGGTATTGAATGCTCAAGAGACTAACAGAGGATTGCAACACTAGATCTAGTGAAAGGCAGGAACGTTGGGCTGCTGGACAGATAAGTATATGATCTCTTATACAATAAAGAACCTTCAGCTGCTTTGTTTTCTTAAAATCTGACAGGTCACTTTAATGCTGATTCTGTGGATGTACCTACCCCAGTCACCTTAATATCACACTAATAAGATCAGATGTCATAATCACACAAGGCATAGCAAAGCTGGGGTGGGGATCACTCAAATAGACAGTTAGCCCTCTCCAATTAAGATCCTAGAGAAATGATGGCTAGAAAAGTAGGTAAACTGTTGCCCTGCTTTGAGAGCAATTCAGCTCTAGGTATAACTACCTAAATGAGTGCAATGTAAGCATTCAGTAAACTATTCCTCCAATAAAAGTGCACAAACTTTGCTGGGACAGAAACAATGAGGACCCTTTTGAATGGCGCTGGCAGGCAGAGGGAGTTGTAACCTTTTATTATACTGCAGACGATCCAACATGACTCATTCCATAAGGTACACAATACTCTGCTCTTAAAACTTTCTCAATGAAGTCTTGCAAAAAGTGTATTTAATTTTGAGGCTATTTAAAGCCCCAAAAAAGTAACAAAAATAGATTTTCAGGCAGATAGACAATGTACTAAAAACATCCACCTTCACAATCTTACCTCAACTTTCCTGTTATAGCTGTTTGCAACACATATATTTTCTTCCTTCAGCATGCAGATTGAAAATATAACATATTTATGATCATTGATCAAGGAATCCTCCATTGTTTCTATTGTATTCTGACAGCATCCTGAATGGAGCTTGCAGCTGATTAGCTTCTAACTCAGTTTAGTCAAGAACTTTCCAACCTGCTCCTTCGATCAGCTGATCGAGGGTTGCCAGGCAGAAGAGTGCCAACTGTGTGAAATTTTGCCAGTTCATCAGAAACCAGCCGAAATTTGTACTGTGTATACCTAACTTAAGTTATCATTCACACAGGGCGTGTTGCCCCGTACAGAAAGAAGGGCCAGATTTTGATGTGCCTATAGCTGTGAGAAGAAACATGCCAACAGCTCATGCAACTCTAAAGAGATGCAGAGCTGTGTGCCCTCACATACTGCTTCCTGCAGCTCTGAGTTTTGACAGCTGCAGGTTGTAGGTTGGACTTGAGGGACTTATGTCTTTATTCAACCTCAAATACTATGTGACTATGTGACACAAAAGGTGTATGGCCTCAGATATGGCTGTCAAAACTCAGAGCTGCTGGAAGCAATGTGAGGGTGCATAGTTCCTGCGTCTAGAAAAAGGAAGGATGGAAAGGATGCTGGCTTGGGGAATTAGCTCCTCCTGAAATAGGAACGGACTGTGCTCTAGAGTGAGGAGGACTTCCCCAGAAGTCAGAGAGGGGACCTGGGAAATATGAAGAGACGGTGTTCAGAAGTCAGGAGAACTCCCCCAGAAGTCAAAGTGGAATCAGGTGTTGTGTGTGTTGGAGGCACACAAAAACAGCCAGGGAGGCCGGGAGAACTGAGGCTAGGGGAGCCGACAGCCTGAGGGGTCACCAGTGCGGGACAGCACTACAGAGAGGGCTGGTGGGTCAGATTTATTAATGTTAATAGTGGAAGCCAGGAGGCTATACTTGTGTGGTTTTGCAAGCTTTGCGTGGATGCTGTACTTTACAACCCCTGCAAGGGTATCCAAGGTGGATGTGTGAACTTTCGTTTAAATAAAAGTGAGCTACCAGGCCCTTAAAAAGAAGATATTACAAGTGGACTGCATCCTTTAAAGTGCTCACCATATGTGCTAATAACCCCAGACATCACATCCCTCTATGCATAATGCCAAATTATTAAAATTCCAAGTATATTTTCATATCAACATCATCAAGGTTCTTTAATGTGCTGGTATATCCCATATCCAATGCAAAAACTGGTACTTTGTATTCCTGTAACATTTGCATGTCCTTCAATGTATTTATAGAAGAGATGAGTTGAAGTAGTGTTTGATCAGTTAAATGAAACATGACACAGCTTCTGTTTGTGCTAATCGTTAATTTTTTTTTGATTACATTATCAGACTGAGAAAAAAAAACACACATAGGGGTCTATTCACAAAGCTGCCGAAGGATCTGGCCGTAGCTTCGGCCGATCCTTCGGCTAGCTTCGGCACCAGGACCCCTTCGGTTCAGGAGAACCGAGGGGGTGCTGTACGGGCTATTCACAATAGCCCGTACAGCTCCCGATCACGGCCGAGCGGCTCAGTCGAGCGCTGAGCCGTGCTGAAAGACGAAGCTGGCCGAGCGGCCGGCCATTGGCCGGCCGACAGCCTGCTTCTGACAGCTGGGCGGAGCCAGCCGTGATCTTACGGCTGGCTCCGGCCACTTTCAGAGAGATCAGCGTCCCTGGTTGCTAACCAGGGACACTGATCTCCAAGCATCTGACTCTCCCTGGCGCCCCGGGAGTCTCCTGCTCCCGGCCGCCAAGGAGAAAAACCCCGCTGTGTCTTTTTTCTGTATTCTGACACGGAGCGATATCAGAATAGAGGGGAAAAAAAAGTCCCATTCAAAAGCATTGGGCCAATACTATTGGCTATTTCTATTGCAATAGCCAATAGTAAACTAGCATTGTACCCGCCCTCTTTTGCAGTTCCCCACCAGGTCCACCAGCAGAGGGCGGGAACAATGCTAGTTTACTATTGGCTATTGCAAATTGAAATAGCCAATAGTAAACTCTCAATGCTTTTGAATGGGAATTTTTTTTTTCTCTATTCTGACATCGCTCGTGCCAGAATGAAAAAAAAAAGACACAGCGGGGTTTCTCTCCTTGGCGGCCGGGAGCGGGGGGCTCCCGGGGCGCCAGGGAGAGTTTTTAAATTTTTTTAACACTTTTTTTTTTACAGCAGCAGAGCCGCCGGACAATAGGAAACTATTGGGCGGAGCTAGCTGTCACTGCTAGCTCTGCACAATCGTTTTCTATTTACTTTTTTCTACTTTTTTCACTCTTTTTCTGTTCTGCTCGGTGCCTCTGAGGGACCGAGCAGAACAGCCGAGCCAAATGCCGCTCGGCGGCATTCGGCTATTCTCTCACTGCTGTTCGGGATCTTTCAGAATAGCCCGAACAGCAGTGTGAAGCCTGCTGGAGGTTCGGCTCAGCCGATCCAGATGTTGGATCGGCTGAGTCGAACTCCTTCTGCACTTCGGGTCAGCCGAACATGCTGAGCATGTTCGGCTGATCCGAAGCCACACGAAGCAAGCCGATGTACGGCTGATTTCAGCCGATATACGGCTGAAATCAGCCGTACCAGGCTGAAGTGAATAGCCGAACGGTGTTCGGCTCACTTCACTTCTGATCGGTCATTCACTCGGCTGCCCTCGGCAGCTTTGTGAATAGACCCCATAGTATCTTGGCGATAGTTGTAGGAGAGACCTGTCTCATCAATATTAAGAGTCTCTCTTTCCAGCATCCCAGACATTATGTAACTGTATAAAGAAGTAACGAATAAATGACAAACCAGGCTTTGGAAAATATGCTGCAAAAAAAAAAAAAAGTGGTAATAGTAAACAGGGCCTGATTGAAGGTAGCAGACGGTTTAGTGGCATCATTGGGAGCCGAGCAATTTGACTATACATGCTTTTAAGGCAGATAAGAGGGAGAGAGGAAAATGCATAAGTTCATTTCAGGTCATGTTGGAAATGGCCTGGACACAGTTGGCTTTACACAGATATGATTTCACACAGCACTTTTCGTCTTTATGAGTACGTTTGGCAAGAACAGCTCATTCAGTCACGAACATGCCAGTTCTGAAGCTTCCAGGAAGTCGACTCTCTCTCCCTCCCTTTTTTTTTTAAGTTCAGAATTCCTTCTAATGTGTTGTTTTGAAAATTCCTTTAATGGAGGAAATTTATACAAGTAGAAACGGTTGATATTTATCCAAAACGATTCCGAGACTGTGCGAAAAAATTGTTTGCTGAGAGTGTTCAGGCCACAGCTGCGTGCAATTAAACAGTGTAATATTAAAAGCATGTGTATGAGTGATCTATTATGATAGAATTGTTCTATATAAAACGCTCACTTATGGGAGGAACATAGCAGAACTGAGCTCTGATTGATTCTTGCATTGTTGTGTTCCGTGTGTGATCTTTTGGGGATATGTTTTTCAAGTTCGTTTACACACTGTGTTGAGTAGGTGGAAACAACTGCTCGCAGAAAGCACAGTGAATAGTTCCCCGCTTACATCATGATGCTCTCTTTATAAAGAACTAACAAAATGCTCATTATACAGTTTTGTGCTGGAAAAAAAAAATGCCTGATGTTTAAGCTTTTAAGAAAGATAAAACACTTGTGTGTGTATGTTTCTATTTTATGGCCAGGAGTTAGACGTGTTGGCTCACTTCAGCCTGGTTTGTTTTATTTCCAGGTACTTTTACATGAACAACAAAAGCACGAAAGTTGACAGGGGATCTGCACCAATGGGATTATTTTTAACATAGATCGCAGCTGCTCTCACCGCGAGAAGGGCACAATTGCTTTATTTCTAGCCGTTGCTAAAATAGTGAATGGGCTTATTTCCTAAAAAAAAGAAAAATGCTACAGTGTTAATAAAGGCAACTGGCTCATTTAAGCTGAAATATGTAAGTGTGAAGAGTTTTATTTGCCAAAAAAAGTGTAAATTCATTTGGTCATTTTTTTTTATGTAGACATCCCTACTAGACATTACCGCCCAGATATGACCTCACTTTTCTACTGTGATAAGTGACACTAAACTCAGGAGTTAAATCCTAAAAATGCATTCAGGTACCTTAACTATTAACAAAAATGTATCTTATTTGTGTATCACTCGACTGTAGATCCTCAAATCATCTCTGAATTTGTGCTGACACTGTCCTTCTTTCTGGAGGGTGGCTACTTTTGTTCCCCATGAGCCCTGTGTGTGTGTTGTAATGTAGCCACCACTCAAAGCTCGCTCCCGTGATGGACTACAATTTCAATACAAATGGCTAAACTAAATGTGAGATTGTGCTGTTGATATAATAATAATAATAGCAATAATGTCGGAATGGGAATCAAGAGCAGTGTATTCTACAGGAAAGTATTAAAAGAATCAGGTCTTTTTGTTTTACCCATTAAAGCACAAGTTTTCAACAAGAGGTACCGGTACCTTAAAGAGTAACTTCACTTTTGTTGAGAAAAAAATGAATTCCCATTTCCTGCGTGATCAATATACATTGCAGGGGTTTTAACCTGTTTCTGTTCTGAAGAAATAGTAGTTTGTTGCAGCATGTCGTTTCCGAACTGATCCCTGAATGGGATGGTCTATGTTCATTATAATCAGCTGGTGGCCTTTCTGTGGGTGGCATCCCTATATAAGTAACTAACCCTTAGGGAGTCCCTTACCATTATCACCTAAAATTCCTGAATTCCTATTGTAAGGGATGCATACAATTTTACATGTATCCTAGTGCAGATGTCTGTCAAAATTAGTCAGCCAATCACAGAAGCAGGAAGTGACATTTATGGATATACAGGATTTATATACTGCCAACAGTTTGTGCAGCACTTTACAACAAGGGGAAACAGTACAATTACAATATAATACCATACAAAAGGATTAGAAGGACCCTGCTTGTGAGAGCTTACATAGCAATTATATATGCTATATTGTTTGTTGTTTTTTTAAATTATTTTAAAGAGGAGTTTCCCTTTAATGGGGTAAGCAGATGTATGGGATAGTTCTGCATGGTAAAGTAAATTATTTATATTAAGATAAATCATTTATAAAACAAGCCTGAGAAAGTAAGGATTTAAGGCTGAAGTAAACTAATAAATACCCAAATGAATTACATATAAGAAGCTGTTCTACTTGCCAAAGGATTTTTGCCTGTCCATTCCTGAGACTTACACAGCCCCCTCACACAGCACAGCCAGGTCGATGACAACACATAGAGTTAAGGAATACAATGGTGTCATCTCTCTACCCCCAGCTTGCTGCCTGGACAATGAATGAGTAGCATCAAAGTGATGAGTCAATCCCTCTGCTTGCTCTGCTCTCACCTTCCATTAGCATGTTCCGACACATTTGCATGCAACATACCTAATTGGCTCCCAATGTTGCCCCTCCTTGTCCCAATCTAAGTGCTGCCATACGGGCTTTCAAGATGCTTATTCCAAGTCAAATTCAAACACTTACACTAGTTGCACTAAGGCCCAATTTACACCTGAGCATTTTGTAGTTTGAATGCCTAAGCATTAGAAGGCTTAACAGGAGAAAGCCCATTGTTTTCAATGTCCTGTTCATAACTAAGCATTCTGTTGCTTGTAGCAAAATGTCTGTAGCTTTTGGAGCAGAGTTGAGAGTTTTGGTCGTATTAGCCTTCAAAGGAAGCATCTAAAAACATGTGGAAAAGGCATAGAAACACACCTAACATGCCTTTTGAAAGATGTTTTAGCCCCATAACTTGCTTTTTATTGGCTAAAACTCTAGCCTGAAACCCAGAAAAAAAATGATAGATAAAATAATAAAGCAGAGAGCT
Source organism: Nanorana parkeri (assembly GCF_000935625.1). Lineage (NCBI taxonomy): Eukaryota > Metazoa > Chordata > Amphibia > Anura > Dicroglossidae > Nanorana > Nanorana parkeri. The sequence goes on from NW_017307789.1 coordinate 139,397, forward strand.
GCATACGTTTGTGATCCTTATATCTCGCTGGAGCTCATGTAAGAAATATGCATGTGATGGACACCTTAAGGGGAACTGGGATATTTACAATAGAATATTAGACAGGTAATCCCTTTACCTATTGTACGTGCTTTACAAATCTGCATTTTTGCATTTTTCATGCAAGGTCTGAGCAATTTCTCATTAAAACGCTTTTATACTGCCTGATGTTGAATGCCGACAAAACATTTTCTAATCCATTTTTTGTTCTTGTCCCATGTTTATTATTCTACGCCTACATTTTTAAAACAGTATCCAACTTTTGTCAACTTCTGACATACATAAGTCAATCATTGACTGGCTTGATACAATGAAGACATTTATAATCCCCTAGGCGTTTAGACACTTACTTTTTAAGGGAAGCAGAAAGCTACAAGTGGCTTACAAGCTACTAGTCAGAAGCCACTGATGAAGGTAAACCAAGTTGTATGAGGCACTAAACCATGCAAAAAAGTCTAATGAAGCAATAGTAAGCTGAAATAAGCTTCTCTTTTCAAAGTTACTAGGAATATAGCTTTGGGTATAATTTTAGCTTCAGCCAAAGATGTACAAATGTGGAATTTAAATCTTTGCTTAATATTCTGTGAAATAGTTATGTTTGTCTTGAAGGGAGAAAACCTCAGTAATAACTTCACTCATTTAACACATATTTGAAGGTTATTTTCCTCTATTAAGAATTAACAGCTTTTAAACTACATGCAGGGCACACTTAACCTAATATCATATTGACCTCCTGAAATGTCAGGCATTTCATGAATACTGTGAGGAAATCATCAGTGGGGGCCATCTTGGACTTTGTGTATATTAGTAATATGAATTGTCAAAGTTATTGGAAATATAAAAATGGGTAAGGGGAATTTGTAATGACTTTTTTGATTGCATTTCATCAAAATGTATCTTCATGAATTCCCCCATGCCCCCTTATGGGTTTAGAAGGGGGCTAAAAGGACCTCAACCCTCATGAGGACCTCAAAACCTGCCAGAAAATCTGGCCACTGTGTCCTGTTAATCACACACTACCCTTTCTCCTTGAATATATAAAAAAATATCAGCACCCCTAAAACACTTGCCTTTAAGGGAATAATTTATAACTAAACTGCACAGCCATAAAAAGGAGAAAGGCAATTTGCATGGATTTCTTGCCACTAGATGGAACCAAGGAGCATTGGAATTTCCTGTGCTCCTTGACTCCATCTAATGGTGCGAATGCTGTGCGAATAGCATTAAGCCAGCAAATGTTAGTGTGTTTAGCAATAATTCTTGATGACAAATGAAGAGGAATCAGGCATATATATGACAAATGAAGGGGAATCGGGTATATACAGTATATATCAGAATATATTGAAAAATAATCTTTTTTTATGCCGCACATGATAAAAATCACTGTTGCAATTAACAAAATTTTTGTCACACGCATGGCTCAGTAGTTTGTTTAGTAGGGGCATGTAGATGGAGAGATAGTTTTGCAAAAACAGTAAAGCAGCTCTTTTCCTGCTGGTTTTTCTTCTTCTGCATTCTTTGTGAGATTTCCTGAAGGATTAGTTTTAGAAGATGCTGACATGACTCTGTTAGGTTAAAATGGTGGCACTAGGCACCAACTTTACCATCATGGGGGCTGTAGTGAGTTACTGAATGCTACCTGTATTTTGCTCTGTGCAAGCTGAGACTCCAGCTAAAGACACCATTAAAATACATATTTAGAAACTGTTTTAAAAGCCCAGGTATTTCCATGCATGCAGTCCTGAGATATACACAACTCTACTGTTAGATAAATCAGCAAGGCCCCACTCTCTAACAGTCTGTGTGCTTTTGTAGAGGAGGATTACAAAAGGCTGAAATCAAGTCAAATTCAGATATTTATATTAGTTGCTCATAAAATATATTAAAACTGTATGTAAAACCGAACTGTTTCTTTGGCAGGTGTGTATAGAGTAGTAATGGTTAAGACCCTTGTTAGCTTTTTTTTTGTCTATGTCCCATCAGGGAAATTCATCTTCAGTCCCTGTCCCAGAGATTCAACAGAGGAAATATCTCCAATTTCAGAGAAAGTTGTCACCAGAACAGTATTGATTAGGCTGGATTTCCAATTACTTTCTGAACCAGAGACAATGTTCACCAGGACCAGTAGAGGGGTGAAACTTCCCAATCATGGCCACAGACACCAACACAAAACTGCCAGGCGTGCCAATCCATCCACATGTTATCCAAAACTAAAATAAAAAGTTTTGACTTTACATACACTTTAATTTATTGTTAGTAATTACATAACTGCATTCATTTTTTTCTTTGTTTTTTTGGGGGGGATTTCAGCTTTAAAGTCCATTTCCTTCTTTGTAAGCAATTAGCATTTATTGTGATAATATAGAGGTACAGTGATAATGTATATGTGTGTACATTTTCATGACTGACATTGCAGGTTTTCTTCATTCTTTTTATTAGGCCTAAATCCTAGAAATGTATAGTTTTCTCCACAGAAAATTCAGTCTGACACTGGGGTTGGATTGTAAAGAAGGCTGTAAAAAGCTGTCCCCCTCCCTGTTATTCATTGTAACATGATCACTAAACACCAGATCTGCCTTTACACACATTACACTGTCCAGGAGGGTGGGCGGCTGAGAGGACCTCAGTTGTAACTTATTCAGATTGCTTGCACAGCACAGAAGCAGCCATTTTCATGAGACTATAAAGAAAAAAGCTAACAAAAAAGGTTTTTGTGTTCCTATACAGCATCTACCAACTGCATATGCCTGCTTCATGTACACTCTGTGTACTTTGCTGGCATATGTTTTTTATAAAAATACCTCTGCAAAGGTGAAAATGGGCTTTAAGCTTCATCCGCTTCAGGGTGCGTTATGGTAGGGAAGCCCATTCATTTACATGGGCTGCCTACTGCAGCTAAATCACACTCAAAGAAGGGCATGCACCTTTTATCTTTAAAATCGCATGGCACCACAATACGATGCCTGGGTTTTGGGGTGCCATTACAAAATAATGACACCACAGTGCATCTAACATTGCAACATGCGATCACATATGATGCAGGATCATGTGCAGTTTCAGAAAGATGTGAACAAGATGTGAACTTAATCTGTTTTCTGTTGCTTTCTGAAATGTGTATAGCTGTTCTTCAAAGCAAGGATGTGTCATCTTTAAACAATATGCCTGCTTGCATGTGCTACTCATTTCAAGAATGCGCTGAGAGCCCTAAAATTCAGTGTGTCCCATTATGCAAATAGCAAGCAGCGCTTGCTTGCTTGCACTCTGGTCATCCTCCATATATCCCTTGCATATCCTTATTTTGCCAGTGAGTTTTCCATTTCTCACAGTTAGCAGTAGAAAGGTGCAGAGGTCGTCCAAAGTAATATTATGCAAAATCTGATTAGTATTTGCATAACAGAGCAGCCAAGGTTTTGAACTCCAAGGCAATCTGAAAATAAACTGAAAGAAACTAGGTACTTGGGCATGCCTTCCTGTTCACTCCAGCAGCCAGTTTACAATGTAGCAGGTACACTTTAAGAATAGATATTCAATGTCTTTCAATTCAACCATAGAAAAATGGACAGGTATTTATGTAAATAAGCGTATCATGCAGTTCAATTTCGTAGGATATTCTACTAATATAATAATATTGATGACCTTGATATTGTCGGCTTTGAAAAGCATTCTACAGTGATAAAAAAATTACAGAATGTCTTTGAAGTCCTGTAGCAGGGTGCATAATTCCACGTCTGATATGCATCTAATTGGCTTGGAAAATGCAATAACATTTCCGCGCCTTGTATAGATTTCGTAGAGAACAGAAGCGAGCTCTTAGTATGCAAATAGCTGGATGTGCCTCCTCATCTGACAGAGTAGAATTAGGACTGAGCCTCTGGTTCATTTTTTCAACTACCTTGTCGTTTTAATAACAGTAGACTGCAATGAACTCTAGGCTTCATGTGACACCATGTGCAGTCAGGAGCTCTTCCTGAATAAAGATGCAATGTGGGAAAAGATGAATGATAAAGCCTAAGGGATGAAAAAAAATCATACATTCACATAGTTCTAGCTTCAAAAACATGCCTAAAACAAGCGTCTGTGAGAAGTTTTAACCTGAGCTCTGCAAAATAAATATTTGTATATATTGTTAACGATTTAAATAAGTTTTAAACCATCTTCAGCGTGTAATCACAGCTGAACTCCAGTACAACCAGGGTTCAGTGTTTTTTTTTTTTTTAAATCAATTATATACTGTAATATATAGATAGTAATGGGCAAAGTAACAAAAAAAGTATATATTTCAGTTTTTGTGTCCTTGTATACTATATACAATTAGTCAAATGTTTTATGTTTTTTACTATAACTGGCTGAGTTGAAAAAAAATAAATAAATAGAAATCACAAAATTGATAACATTTTGATGGATAAATAAGTTAATAAATATTTAATATTGGCGACCAGTAAATATCACCACTCCGTTATCGATTAGCTTTTATTAATCTTCCTACACCAATGATTTACTTTGATCTGATTGGACTAAACATTTAAGACATGTGAGTGACTTGATAAGGAAGGACATTTTTTTTAAATTGCTGCTGGCATCTTGGATATTTGTAACATGTGAAACAATGGTTTTATATTTTAGCCTGTGTATTTTAGCCTGCTGTTGGCATCTTGGATATTTGTAACATGTGAAACAATGGTTTTATATTTTAGCCTGTGTATGCCGCTAAGTGGCAGTCTATAGATATAGCTTACATAAACCATACATTGCAGGATGAAAGGCTTTTTGACTGAGCCAAAGTGAACCTGTATCCAGTATTAGCATAGTTGTTGCAGAGTAGGCACAATACAGTGCTTAGTCTTATCTTTCCAGCACTGTCTGCCTACCTTGGAAGGTGGGAGCAGGGTACTCACGGTGTCTGATGTGGTTATGTCTGATTGATTCAATTTGCCCCTTCCTTATATGCAGGTAGCACTAAATCCCCAGAGTTAGATGTTGTTGGATGCTTGCAGGATCGGTGATGTCACTTCCTCCTGTTGAGAGACCCCAGCAATGTTACAAGGAAGGAGGTCACATGCTTTCCCATACATGTAAGCACTGTGTATTGTCACCAGCTGTTAAGGAGTAAGGAAAGGCAGGGGGACACTGGCAAGATGTGTATCAGTGGGTTTGGAGGGGGGCCTTTGCAAAGATATTGTCATATTGCCCTGAATGGACAAGGTGACAGTGTCTCTTTGGAGTGTTCATTTACAATAGTGATTTTGACACTGGCACCTAAGAGCCTGTGCTCACTTTGAATGCTCTGTTAGATTTAGAAGAAACTCAATCTCAAGTCAAAACCTTTGTATTCATTTCAGAGTGGGGAAGTGTTTAAACCACTATCAGGTTTTACTTCTCTTCTTTTAGCACTGCAACTGAGAGCTCCAGCTCCCATACAGTGAAGGGATCCTGTCACTCACCCTCCCTTTACTCCCCCATATCTATTCACAAGTGAAGATACATTATTCAGCACACACATAAGGAAAACTTCAATCTTCCTTACTTTTATTAAAAACGTCACATCAATACGATCTCAAAAGACATCAAGGTAATGTATGGTATTTGAGACATAATGTGACGCTTTAATAAAAGTTTAACGATAAAATGTGGAAGGGAAGGTATATGCACAATATCTCCAATATAATTAATGTAAATGGGGGTCCCCTAACTATTAAAAGTTTTTAGAAAAAGAAGTTTTCCCCAGGGAGAGGGGATCCCACCATTCTTTACACAATCTACGTGACAATTAAATGGTGAAAAGGTATAAATATATTTATTCAATAAAAATCTATAATTTTAGACTCTACGTACACAGAAAATCAGAAAAATATATTAATCAGACAGACAGATAAATGTATATACACAACAGACAGATAAATATATATACAAGAATTGATGACTGCATACCGCCTATGAACCGGTAAGTAAATGAGTGGGTTAATGAGAAAATTCCTTGTCAATTAAGAGACATGCCGCTTAGAAAGCCAAGTGTATTCATATATTTTTTTATATATAAAAAAGACAAAACGCTGTCCATGAAGTAAATTCCGATATATGCTGAATTTTCTCATTAACCCACTCATTTACTTACCGGTTCATAGGCGGTATGCAGTATGCTTTTTTGTTCCTGGAGTTCCACTTTAAATGGCAAAGATTAAGTCACAGCCTTAACAAATGGGTATCACTATTAACATACTGCTATCAAAACATTGTACAGACATACTAACTTCCATTATTATCTGAATGTAAATAAAATGTAATTTATGTTTACAGTAGGCTTCAATTAGCTCTGACTATCACTGGTGTTATTAGATGTCACAGAATGTAATATAAGTTCATGTGATTCACAGTAGGAAGAGATGGCATCTCCATACATCAAAGCAATGCCATCTGTCTCTTTTCTAACATAACAAGCTTTTTCTAACAATATTTGGTTCACTAAAATGCTTATTCAGGAAAGCAATGCAAAGACCAGTGATAATGTTCTAGTGCAGTAACCCTTAATAACCCATCTAAACGGATAGCTTACATTATCAGGCAACATAATTCTAAATCTGGTTTGTTGAACTAGGTAAGAGTATTTTGTGTATATAATTGCTTTTTCAACAGCCTCACTAAGTAAACGTACATCTGTTTTATAAGTCAGTGGATCATATCAATGATAATCAACATCCAAATTACATAATTATAAACTTTTCAGCATCCAAGAATGTGCTTCTTCAAAGAATTAGGGCCACAATTATCAAAGCTGGAATTAGCAGCTTCTACTATATTTTAGTCTGGTTTCCTCTCCTGATGTGTGCCTATTAACCAGCTTGTAGGGTCTTTAATTACTGTGGGTGTTACCTTAAAGTGAATTTGCCGAGCTTAGTCCAGAGAAGATAATTATCTGCTATTTAAGGTTTCTGCTGGCTTTAGGAGTTCTGTACTTTTCCTAATTTTATTGCTAGGAAACTGATGACATAGTTATTAATGACTTTTTACTGGTTCCCTCTACTTTTAATGGTGCACATTACTCCTGCTCTTTAACAAACATTATTTCACCACTCAGCAGACTGAATCATTATGAACTTTATTAAATATCACCCATATTCGGATGTATCTGATTATAATAATTTAATTGTTTGTAGCAGGGGGGTTCTAGGACCCAAATATGAAACTTATTAACTTACTAGAACCCAATAAGGGAATTATTGCTAAAATGTCTGCACACCATTCAAAAACAAATAACAATGGCTGTATAATAAAAAAAACAAACAATAATAATTGTTTCCATTTAAGTATAGTTCTCAAACACATATTAGTTCACCAGAAAATTAAAAACCGACATATTGTTAATAAGACAATTATTATAATTCAAACCAGGGAATAGATTCCTAAGCCTCATTTCAATGTAAATGCTTAAATACAAAAACGTTAAGGCCTCATTCAAATGGGGTGTGTTGCTCTGTGCAGCATAATGGGATGGTTCTTGATGCTCCCTGAGCTGTAGGAAGAAGCATGCTGGCAGCTTACTTATTTAAATCTATGGAGACATAGGAGTTATGAGCCCTCACACGCTGCTTTCCAAATTTTGACTGGCGCACACAGACGTTGTATGGACCCAGATTCATCATGATCCATCATGTCCAAGGATGTACACCTACTGTATGCAGGTGTTAAAACTGCTGAAGAGCAAGATCTGTGGAAAGCAGCACGTTAGGGTGCATAGCTCCTGCATAGAGTTATATTAGATGCCCGCACGCTTATCGCCACAGTGCCAGGCACATCAAAAAACAGCCCATCATGTTGTACAGGGCAACACACCACATGTGAATGAGGTCTAAAATGTCAGTGATGGGTGATGGTGTTTTGAGCAGGAATATTTATAATATGTTTGTTCCATGGAAATGAACACTATCTGCGATACATTAACCTCTTTATTTATAGGCTAAGTCTCAGTTCATAGTAATATATGATTTGAAATATATATATAAATAAAGTGTGCTATTTTTTTGCCACTGAATTTGAGCTTGAACAAACAAGGCTACGCTTCCTGTCATCTGTTGACCCATCACAATCATGTCCACAACTTAATTTGGGTCTCATGACATAGTTTAAGAAGCACTGGTTTATAGTATTGTTTAGCTAAAAAAAACACTTGATCACTCATACTTGGAGTCTTGAACAATCATAAGCTATTGATCACTACTGCATCCTACACTCCATTATCCCATATCTGACTATTTGTGTTCATGGGCAGGTAATATGAAAAGAAACACTGAATTTATGTATACATCTACACTGTCTACTATTTAGACTAACAGAGTCTTAAAAGCAGTAGTTAGCTATAGTTTTCTGTGAGAATACTGGACATGAAATGTGTTGTGTGTATAAAATCATGTAAGACCAAAAAGAGTAACACAGATATACAAAACTGTTCAAGAATATGCTATGTGAGTTGCTACATCACTTAATTCTTAGAATGTTGCACACAAATATTTTAAATCAATAGAAGCAGCTGTAAAAATAACTATTATCCAGCCATAGGTAATAAACTTCCAGTCAGCAGATCCATACCTTTTCACAACCTCCCAATTATAATACATTATTTAAGCAGCAGCTACTGTAATAATATTCATTTATACTGTACTTCATATCAATATTATATGGTAAACCAATAATAAAATTAACAATAGTATTCATCTCTATAAATTATCTAAATTTTCTTTCTCAAATAAGTGTGAAAGCAAGGCAACATAATTATGTAAACTAGCATATCTAGAAAAAATACTTAGCATCTAGTTTAAGTAATATAAGACAGCTTTCAGTTAGAGAAAATGTGGGGAAAGGGGGAAACTGGAGCCAAAATGATCAAACATTATTTAAATGGAGGCAAAGATGCAAGGAGCATAAAAATGTCCCTCCAAAATAAAGTTACATGGTAAAGCAGAACCACCTCATTGATCAAGGACCAGGGAACTACAGTTATACATTACCTACTTTGTTACAATGATATTAAAATAAAAAGGTTTTAAAGCTATTTCAGATGTTGATTAAATCACCTACAATCAATGCTGCTCCTTGATGATTAAAAGTTTTAAAAGTTTTAGTATCACTGGCCGTGATATCCAGTTTTACGGTGGCTCCTTTCCCTCGCAGGGTCCTTTGCAGCCACCCTTATGCACGCTAGTAAGCGTGCGGGACACCACAAACACCCAGGTACAAAAGAGCAAGTCGCTCCCCTTCTCCCTGCTTCTATATCATTTCATCTCAATTCTCCAAATTAGTGGATCGGTGGCTGCTGGAGATTGTGCTGGCCCTTGAGATCTAGTAATGAACAGGAAGTTCAGGGAGGCAGAGATTAGAGAGTTGGAGCTAGCTGTATGGAAATATTATTACTTTAAGTAACTGCGTCAAAATGTATTAAATACTTTGCTGGGCAATTTGTTCAATCCATTTCAATTTTGAAAAAAGTTTGAGAGTTTAATATTTATCTAATCATGTATCATAACTGAGGCGTGGGGTTGTGAACAGACCCAGATCTGCAGAGGATTTATATCACCCTGACAGGAGATTATTTGGAATGGTGGGGGGGCACTAGTGATCTAAATAACCATTTTTTAAACTGCACAGTTGTTTGTGCAAAACACTAAGAAATTAAATAGCAATTTTTATTATATATTTTTGTAGGATTGGATATTTTTTTATTTTTTTACATGAAAATATATATTTATTTGATTGTGGTTGTGTACTAACATATATAGTGATATTTATATTTGTTTCTAACAAAAATGGATGGGAAGGGGGTTTAACACCGCGGATGTCAACTGGTTAACCTGAATGTCTGCTATGATTAACTAAAATGTTTACACGTTTATAGTGATTTACACATTTTTGAACACAGTTAATAATTTATCCTAGCCTTCCTTTTAAATAAAGCTCTTGTAATAAGAACTTTTGTTTAAACCCTAATTCTCAGTGATATTGTGATAAATAAAACTGGACATGCAAAAGATAGATCATCTGTAATTAGAATAACATTAACATGTAACAAAATGTGTGCTGTGACCCATTGCAAAGTAATCCAGTTTTTGGTACAGGTTTACAAACAAATAAAATAAAGTGTGCTCGGAGAAAATATAAACAGATGGTATGGCTTGATGTATGGAGATGCCATTTCTCCTTGCTGTGAATCACATGAACTTACATCACATTTTATGGCACCATATAACACAGGAGCAGGCAAAGGTAGTCATAGTTAATTGAAATCCACTGTAAATTTGTAAATTGAAATCCAAGTTTCATTTAGACTCAAGTGAGCATGCAAATTGGTATGCCTGCATTATACTTTAATAACGACAGCTCCAGTCTAATTAACAATCCTAATTATTGTAAGTGCACAGTTTCATTGTTCATGTATTACATATCTGGAGGATACCATTTACCTGTATGAATTAAAGGTGAATTAGGTAATTGGAAGATAAAATAACACTTTTTGATTATTCAGGAAGGTAATGGGCATCACTATTCCTTGCTTTACATGGTCACTTGTGCTTTTGAAAGATTTACGCACCTACAGTATAAAAATGTTTTCCATTTTACTTCATTAGATGTTTGTTATCATATATTTTGTGTGCTAGACTGATTTTACTTACTAAAGGAATAAAGACTGATCACTTTAAAGAGTGAATGGTTAGTTAGTTCAGTCAAGGAGAAGTTGTCTTCACTTTAATCATGTAATTATGTGAAAGCAAAAAAATTAAGTTTTTTAAATGTCCGCTGCTTTTCATTGAATATACAAAGTTAGCACAGCTTTACTTTATGTACAAAGCTAAGTGAACAGTCACTTAGTTACGTGAACAGGCTATATTCTGTCAGTCAATCACTCCATAGAGAAATAAAATGTCTGATAAAGCTGCACCCCAGGGAAGCAGGTAAATATGTGCATTTGTAAACTCTTACTTGCCAAAATTGTTGTGACTCTCTACAGATAGTCTTTTGCTTCTGGCACCTGTGCCAGACTGCCTAGCAAGGTTCCTGACCCCCAGTGCAGTTGAAGAGAACAGACTGGTCACGTGTTTACCCCCAGTATGTTATAAAAAAGATCGGCCTAAATGAATGGATAATAATAAGAACATCAACATATGGATAAGGTCATTACAATGCCCTTTCCTTTTTTCAGCACACTTCCAGTATTACTGTTAGGTAAAGGTAAGAACAGAAAGTCACTTACTGTCTGTCAGCAGATTACAGCTGACTGTAGTGTTAGAGATCAAGTGTGCCCATTGGCAAGTCAATGAAAGGCCCCGTAGGAGCATCAGACAGCTGTGGCACTACAAGGACCAGCAACAATCATTTAGAAGTTAAATAGTTAGTGAGCTGATGACAAGCTGGTTGATGATAAGAAGACTGATGATATGCAGTCAAAAGACAATCCAGACAGCAAAGTCAGTAACAAGCAGAGATTGGGTCAGTCAGCAATCTACATAACATGCTTAATAACAAGCAGAGGTGGGGTCATTTGGCAATCCAAATAACATGGTCAGTAACAAGCAGAGGATGGGTCCGGCTACAATCCAAACGGCATGGTCAGTAACAAGCAGAGGTCAGGTTGAATGGACAGGTGCAGGAGAAGAGAATGTCAGTGTAGAAACTCTATAACAAGCACAGAGTACTGGGCTTGTGAGGTTTAAATAGTGTGTGTTTCTATTTTCGGAATGTAAAATCAGTTTCACCAAAATAAGTCCGCTCATACCTGGTGCTTGATTCCTTCCATCAGATATAAAATGAATCAGTGTTTTAGCCAATATTTTCATCTATCAGCTTTCATGCAAACCTATACTGTTCAAAATTGCACAGCAGAAATTAAGCAGCTCCTGGTTCAACCAAATCCTTGAAGATTTGGGTTCAATAAGTTTACACTTATCCTTGTAAAATTCATAAACTGTGTTCTTCCCTCCAAAAAAAGATAGTATTAATTTCTATAGGTTGGTTGTAACAGCTAAAGCCACTACTGTATGGTCAGATACTGTAATCAGCTTGTGGTAGTGAGGAATTTCCACAGTTAACAGGAGTAATAGCTGCCAGAATTACTAATATGCTTTTGGGCAGAGAGGCTGCAGTTTGATTTGGAAGACACTACATTGCTTGTAGGGAAAACCTGTTGACAAGTATGACCTCTGTGACCTCTAATCATACACATTCCAAAGTGATATTATAAGTACATGCTGTTCCAACAAGTAACAAGTTAGAGCATTGTTCCTCTATAAAGCTTACTGTACACAATAATATGTCAACTACAGCCAGGAATTCTGGGCAGTGGTATACATCAGCTTGAAAACACATTCCATGTTCACACTGACAGAGCCAAAAACACTGACGATTGCGGTTAGTGATTTAGATATTGGCAGAAATTCCCAAGCATTCCATTTACCTTTTAAATCTGCATAGTGTAGTAAGTATACAACAAGCTTGCCATTGAGGCAAAGGATTAAAGAACAGATCCAGTTTAGCTGGAAACCATATATTGTCCTAAAACGAGAAACTGTTGAAATCACAAACTCAACTCCTGTTATGACACAGATTTTTTACCTGGTTCAACTTACAATATGTTTGTTCAGTGTAGGTGTTTTTAGGAGAACCATTTGAGAATACAAATATTTAAGCAACTTGGCTGACTTGTTTTTAAAGATGTAGTCTCCTGTGCTGTCATCTGTCTAATAAGTCACTGACCCGGAAATATGCAGGATGTGAATTTTAATTTCTGCATTCTTGTTCCAAGTCAATGAATTGCCAAGCAGTGAATCACAGAGTAGCCACCTGCATCACCAAAAAAGTTAAAAGAATGGCCCAGTTCTTCTACACCAGTGGTGTCCATTAGGTCGATCGCAATCTACCAGTCGATTGCAAAGCTAATTCTGGTAGATTGTGATCGCAAGTCATCTGTCCCGAGCTCCCTCCCATGGTGCTAGTGCAGCCGAATGTATTGGATGCTGCAGACGCGGAGGGGCATACCTTCCCATGGCATTGGCATGGTCAGAACACACCAGGCCTGGGGATCCCAGCCTACATGTTGCCGCTCTGCTCTGAAGCCGGACTGCATGTTCCCGAAGGGGATCGGGTGGAAAGAGTTCAGTATGAGGGAAGCCCAGATGTTCCGGGAGGCAACAACACAGTCATGAAGAGCCCTAGAAATGGGGAAAGCGATTGTGGCCAGGCCACGCCAAGCTCCTTATCTACAGTGGATGCCATAGACAACAGTCAGTAATGTTTTATGAATCTATGTGTGGACCATCTCTGACAGCACTGCACGGTGACAACCACCCACACATCCTTTCCACTGCCACTCAGTGCTGCACAGGCAGTGCAGGGCATCATGGCTCCACATGGCAGTAACTTATGGCAACCACTTGATGATAGAGTTGAAGATATACTGCACAATGCTCTCTGCGCTTGATCAGTTGTATTTGCTCAGTCAGTGCCACTTTTCTGTACACACAACCTGCACAGGCTGTTCCACTTCTATGTGCACAGATCTGACCACCTGTATACACCCCCTATGACCAGAAAATATTTCACTCATCTAATATTTTGTATGGTCTACATTAAGAAGTGCCATTATATCAGCACCTACTATATACAGCAGGGGAGCCTGAGCAAGGAGAGACAGCCAGGGGAGAGCGAGGAGAGACAGCCAGGGGAGAGTGAGGAGAGACAGCCAGGGGAGAGCGAGGAGAGACAGCCTGGGGAGAGTGAGAGGAGAGACAGGAGTGGAGTGAGAGTGAGGAGACAGAGAAGAATGACAATGACTGAGCTTGGACCTTTAAAAGTAAGTCAGAACTTAGTTTGAGTTATAATTGCTATTCCGGAGTAAGTATATAAAATAGTATTGTAGTATGTTTGATACAGGTAATCCATTGCAACATAAAATCCTATTTGTTCTGGCATTCTGTCCACCCAACACATTTCCATTCTATCCAAGCTGATCTAACCCAGAGCTATCTTTAATTAGAGAAGTTGTTATTGATATGAACTATTATTATTGCTTGTACAAATTGCTAAACGTCAACAAAAGTATAGTTGGCATCTTTCAGCCTATACTTATTTTGTTTTATGTCTGTATTGTGAAAAAAGTTAATGCAATATCCACTAGCTTTAATTGCTTCTGATATGACGTTATTTAGATTTATTTAAAACTATAAAGAAGACTTAAAACAATGGTAATACCCAGCTTAATATCAAGAGAGATTTGCATTAAAATGTCTTATAACATCTTTATCTGTGAAGTTCTTTATTTTAGTGTTGTAGGCAAGATTTTATTTCGGTTATTTCCTCTGTTTTTTCTTCATCTTTAGATCTTTGCTTTTATTTCTTGTGTGTTTTATTCTGTTTAAGAAATGTGTAGACCTTTAAAAGGGTGAATGAGTGTGTGAGGCTTTCAATAAAGAATATTGTGTAAATATCATTTAACTAGGGCTAATCCTCTCTGCCTTTAGTAACTAATCTGCAAATCTACACATTGTTACCCAGGTGAAGTGGATATGTAAATATATTTCAATCACTACAAGAATATTCATATAAACACCCCTAGATCTGAGGATTCTTAAAGAAAAGAAGTAGTTCAATCAGAAATATATATTTATTGGTAGGGTTACATATTTACAAATAAAACACAAAACAATATTTACAAGACAATGAACAGTACATGTATGGTGGTATATTACCTCTCAGCTTCAAGCCAGTTCATACTGCATGCCTTTGTGTCCCAGGTAAAAAGAGACCACACGGCTTGCTAACCATACCTTATATATCCTCCTTTCTGTACAGTGGTTACCAAATGTGCATTGGGCATAACCTGATTGGAGGATTGAAATTAGGTTGCTGTTTACCCCCCGTGAGATGTGATAAACAAACAAAACAATAGCTAGGTCTTTAAAGAAAACAGATTCACAGTAACACAATTGAGGAACTGAGAGTCACATAACATAAAGCAAAACTTTATATGGTAACAACATCCTGTAAAGTATAAATAATATTTACTTGTATGGTCTTCCATACTAGGATGGAATAATTGCTAGTATATTCTTGTACCAAAGATACCTAAAGAATGGTCTATCAATCAATTTTTCCACCGTCGGTGACATGTATTTAAGACAAAAAAATGTTTCTTGTTTTGTTTTCAATAGTCTAGGTAATGGTTTTAATATCATCTGCATATTGACATTTAGAGATGTTCGTCTTCAATTTAATTTTCTGACAAGCCATCTAAAAAAATACACATACTGAAAAGTTATGAAGAACTGTTTGTGTTACAAAGTGACCTTATAGGGTTGTAGCAGCAGAATTTCCAATTACCGCTATGTGTATGCTGCTGGAAAACAGATTTCATGAAACAAAGATTCATTTTCTTACCTGTCTTTGAATATGTACTGCTCTCTTCTTTAAGAAATTACAGTCAGAGCCTTGGTAAAAATCAGCAGATACCACACTACAAGAAGTACCTTGTTTGTCATAACCCGACCAAGGCCATTGCAAACTCTCATTAGAAGTGACAGTGGGATAAAAAAAGAAATAAAATAAGGGTTGTGGTGTAACTAATGATGTGACTCAGTATGTGTCTAGATCCAGATCTTGTATTAGGTTACACAAAATTGTCAAAATTTTACGGTTTTAAAAATGTCGCACAATTTTGTGTGTTAAAATTGTGGATTCAAATTAGCAAATCTATAATACTGGTTGATGAACATGTAAAGTTAAATCTAAAGCTATCTAAATGCTTAGATGTATCTATATTAACTCCCATGTTAAAGTTAGATGTATATTTTGAGGCATTGGAAAGCTTTAAGAACATCCAATGTGATTTTAATGCTAGGCAGAATGGGTGGAGAGATGAGTCTATATGAAAATATAAGAAATACAGACTCAAATGTAAGCACACGTGCATTATAACCATGATTTCCACAGCTAATTGTATCTGCTAATATGCCATTATTTAATCGTTGCACTGTAACAAGCTTTGCGGCTATCTCATATTTCACACAATAGATGCAGTATATCTCTTTGCTCAGCACTCATGCAGGATATATCTTTCTGGTGAGTTATTTTAATTAAAATAATTCTCAAATTATATCTAAATACCAATTAAAAAAGATTCTACCAGGTTAGCCTTTTCCTGTCATCATTTGCACTTTGTTTTAAGATTGTAATATTAGCTGTTATACGTGATATGTCCGGTAGAATTTTCATTTTGGAAGAGTCACAACCTTCCTCAACACTATCCTGGAACATTCATTAGGCCTACAACTATGAAACCCACAAATGATTATTATTATTATACAGGATTTATACTGCGCAGCACTTTACAATATAAGGAAGACATTACAATCACAATACAATTCAAGCCAAGATGATAAGGAGGGCCCTGCCCCTGAGGGCTTACAATCTAAAATGTGATCAATACTTCATACAACCTCTTATAGGTTTGTGTAGAATTTGCTTGTAGGCTACCTGTAGCTGATATTTTACTGACTGACCAAGTCTTGTTCAACACTGTGAGATGGTTTACTAAAGGCAAACTGGCTGATCGCTTTGCAAGGGAATTTGCACTTTGCATCGGGAAGTTTCCCTTAGCTTAGTGAATGAAGTGAAGCTCTGCTGACCTCTATCATCCAATTTGTTTTAATTTTCCTTGCTGATGATTGGATATTCTTTGCAAAGTGAAGTTTCACCACATTCACCTGCAACATGCAAATTCCCTTTCAAAGTGAACAGGCAATTTTTTTATAATCATTCACATTCAATGCTTTTTTAAATTGAAACATCTATATAACAATTTCCACAAAATGCTGAGAACAATTCAAAGAAAGTGCTGGGTCTGCAGGTGTGTAGTAATGGTACTGGGAGATGTTTCCACATTTTGTTTTTCCTGGCAAAGGCCTCAGTGGAGATAACTGCAAATTGTCCAATACTCTTACCTCCTGCACTACTCAAAATTGTGAGTTCATGGAGTTCTCTAAGATCAGCTACCCAACAGACAAGCAAATATGGGAAAGCTAGTATAATAATATGTAAGTTAAAGGAGTATTAAACTCTTAGCCTTTTTTTCAATAATTAATTCAGATCAAACAAATATACATTGTCCAGCAAAGTATTTCTTAAATTTTTGCCCAAACACTTACAGTCATCATGATTGCTCAAACAGCTAGATCCAGCTCTCTCTGCTCTACTTCCTTGAACATCTTCTCCAGTACAAGAGCACAGTCTCCAGCAGTGTCCATCTGCTAGCTTTGAGAAGGGAGAAGGAAGGAGGGAGAAGCAGTGGGGAGGGGAGTGGCTTGCCAGTACCTATGTGCTTATGGATGCATACATAACTTACTAGCACACACAAGAGTGGCTCCATAGGACCCTGCAAGGGAAAGGAGCCACCCTAAAATAGGATATCAGGGCCATTACTCAGGGGACCAGCTCGTTCTGCAGGAAACTAAAACTTTTAAACATCAGGAAGCAGCATCCATTGTGAGTGATTTAATCAACATTTTAGACCCTTAGCTTAGACCCTTTTGACTTTAATATCACTTTACAGATTATGCATTATTTCTTTTCTTCTGCTACTGCCTATATTAAAAAAACTGAACTGCACATATAGGTCTTCCAAACTATGTGATGGACAGGACACAGAAAAATTCAGATCTAGACCTAATGAGGTCTGGTGAGAATTTAGTGGCTATTTTACCTTGTCATTTTGTGTGCTATAATTAACATTTGTATCATGTTAAGTTTCTACCCACTGACCCATTTACACACCAGCCAGGTGGCAATCCCAATGGATAACCTTGACTTAACTGTATGTATACATTTACAATATGACATTCCTATGATCTAAAAAATACTTCCCTTTATACTTAATTGTACATGCACCAGTTGGCATCAGACTGTGTTTCCTGTGCCATAATGTGACCAACTTAATTAATTATATTTACAAGATGCTATGATTTGCTAATATTGCATTATTATCAGTAGTGGTTCACTAAATGTGCATTTCAGCTTCCAGATTACAAGACAGGTGAATGCACAATAGCTTGCTAAGAGACTAGCAATATACTTACAAACACCATCTTCACTATTTGTTTCAAAGCAATTACAGTTCTTTCAGTCCTTTCTAAATAATACTGTTATTTCACTAACTAAACAGGCTATGTATCAAAAGGTGCTTTTCCTCTATGTTCATTTCTTACTCTTGTTGCTAATAGGTAGAATAGCCAGATCTAAATGCTGTAAACGGCAATAAAGACACGCTTAATTTGTCATTTTTTGTTCTCCTGTTTTCTTATAAAATGAGTACAGACAAAAGCCTATTAATCATCCAAATCAAATTTATATTTGAAAATAGATGCTTGATAGTCAAGTAATAGAAAACAGATTTTTTTTATTCCGTATTAAAATATGTCACATGCATTACTACTATATACACTATTTACTATGCAGTGGTTAGTTATATGTAGTTTATTTAGAATTTAACACAGCTGCCACCACGGCACTGATACACCCTTCCAAATTCAGGGCACACTATTGCTAGATTTATATTATGGGGAAAGCAAAGGGGGTGCTAGAAGACACAATTTAGAAACATACAGGAATTGGTGCAGGCAGATCTCCCTATTGGCATATCCAAATTTGTAAGAAGCCAGGGGCTTAATGCTACCCCAACTAAAATATAGGTTATTTATATTTTAGTTGCTTAAAAGATACCTGTAGGTACCTACACCCCAGTTTGGGTTTTCTGTTGGATGCTCTGATATGCAAATAGTTGCCAGCTGGTTGCTGTTTCAGACTTAGATCCTTCTACCTCCCAAGCTTCTTTACTGAGATTTAATTGTGATAATTGACATTACTAACCAATAGTCAGGGCCGGATTTACTCTCTATGCTGCCCAAGGCCAGGTTCCTCAATGCGCCACCCTGTATGCAGGCTGCATACACGTGATCTCGGAGACATCGCAGAGATCACTTGTACAAAACAAGTGGCAGCTTCCCCGCTGTATATTTAGTCCTGCTTGCCCAAAGCAGGGCTGAATGTAGAAAACAACTATACACCCAGCACCCGGAACTGCATGTCCTTGGCATCGGGAGATAGGAATTCCACACCCCTGCTGCCCCTCTACTCTCTGCTGCCCCAAGGCTGGGCCTCGGTTGGCCTTGTGGGAAATCTGGGCCTGCCAATACTGAGGTACAGGAGGTGGGAGGGGAGGGTCAGAGCCAGGGACTGTGGAAGCTGGTCACTATTTGCAGAGCAAAGCACCCTAATTTCTTTTGGTTTCAGGAGTGCTCTGCAGGGAAATTAGGTCTGTATTGCAGACACATGGAGGTGCCTGCATGGCATATTAAGTCGAAGTTCTATACGTATTTGATGCACAGAGGTTTGATTTAAGTGGAAGCAAAGCTTCATATATTGATTATGGAATGATCAATGATATAATTCATGTTTTGAGGCCTGCCCTAATTGGTTACCATGGATAATTGTGAACTAGTGATGTCAAATATGTGCTTTTTCTGTTGGCTATCCAGTGCTGAAGCAAAAAAAAAATATAACTTAAATGGAATGCTTCCTTTGCAGTTGCGTAGAAGCAATAAAGTTGCTCTAAGGTTGTACATGTAACAGTTTTATACCATAATTGCCTTTACATCACAGGAGAGAATTTTCATTTCTCCACTCTATCTGTAAAAATCGCTAACTGTTCTTCACACAAGCAAGCGCTAAATATAAGATCTAGCCTCATATGTAATGTAATTTATCTCTGTTTTACATGCCTAATCATGATTTACATTATAGTTAATTTGCACTTGTACTGTTGGTCATGGAGGATATGTTGGACAGGGTAACTGTGGCTAAATGTAAAAAGGATATTTAAGATTAACAATTACTGCATTTCATTTGTCAAGCATATTAAAAACTTGTGCAGATCAGTTCAACAAAAAAGCTGCCTATTATAGGAGATATAAGGCCGCTAAGTAACTTGTGCCTCAGAGACTGTTGAGGTGAAATGTGTAGGATGATATTACCTCTTCTTGATGTTATGGCAGTATAAACTTTTCTTAGAAAGGGAGATTGTTTGTTCAGCTTTAGGTCTTTTGAGTAAAGCATAATGGGGAAGAAGCGCTTAAGCAGCTGCAGCATTGGTAACAAGTTGTAGGCATGTTCGACCACTGATAAAAAAAAATCACAGCTGATAATTGCTAAAAGTCCTAGGTTTTTTTTTGCCACATTAGCTGACCCAATGGGGGTGATTTACTAACCTAAACACATGCACGCACTAGAAATGTGATTTTTCATTTGACTTTTGCCAAAGGGGCCAGGTGGAAAATTGCTGGCTGAACTGTGACTGCATCCAATCAGATGCAGCCACTGTTTGGGTATTCAGCAGCCATAGGTCCTGCGGGCTGCTGAATGCAATGGCCATCAGGGGATGTTTTCTCATTCAGGTTGTTTAACTTGGATGGGGCAATCAACTGATTTTTTTCTTTCAGCCTGTGGGACTAAATTAGAGAAATCTAGAGGTGTAAGACCCACTTAACTCTCAGAAGTGATTGAGGTTAATGCAGTATGACAATGCTGGTTTTAAAAGAGAACTTTGTAGTCTGTGCCCCCATTGATGTAATTTCCATCACTTCCTGTGCCAGTGACAAGGGTCACTAGGTTGAGAGAGATCTCTAATTGGGACGCATACATATAATTATTATAATAATATAGTAAGGAAAGGTTATAACCTCTGTCAGGTTTTTTTTTAAAGAATGTCTATTTATTAACAAAGCAAAGACAAATAACTATACAGCAGTTCTGTAGAAAATCATGTAAAGGGAAACAACAATTGAATAAAAAGCAAACGTATTCCTGAGATTAGAAGCATATCTTCCATAGCAATATAACATAACATCTTTGTAATCCTTGAGTCATTCAGGAACCAATAGGCGAAAGGATATCGATTGCCAAACTGCTTAAACAAAGAAAAAGAAGGGGTAAGCAAAGAGAAAAAAAGAAGACAGAGGTAGCGATAGGGATGGAAGTAGAAATGGAAATGGAAATAGAAGTGGAAATGGAACTAGAACACGGATGGTCAAACCCAAAGCATCCATGGGGGAGGAAAAGGTGCACTCACCTGGAATTTCGAAAAGAAAAAGTGCCTCTATATTAGTGAACTCAACTCTTTGACGACCCAAGGTTCCCAAATTTTGTTGAATATAGTTAGAGTATTGTTAATTTTAGCTGTTAAACATTCCATGTTCTTAACTGCTTTAATTCGGCTATATAAATCTAAAGAGGACAGAGAAACAATTCTTTCCAATGCAAAGAAATTAGGCAGTGGGCCGCTGTCAAGATGTGAGAAGCCAATTTCCTGTGGTGTTTATTTAAATGAGGGAAGGATTTTTAACACTAACGGTGGACCCAATGGGTAAAGGTTCACTTCTCCCCATGGCATCCAAACATAAAAACTGACAGAATTTTCGCAATGGCGATAGAACCGCTTGCCATCGCAATACGCGCCTGTGTTGATATCAAGGGAGTTACCTGCAAAGGAGTTAGCCACAAATGTGCACTCTTTGCTGACGATTTGTTACTCTTTGTCACGTCCCCCCTTATCTCTATCCCTAAATCCTTGGATATGTTTGCGACTGTCTCAGGACTCAAGGTAAATACCTCCAAGTCAATGGCCCTTAATGTCAACCTGCCCTCCGATCTTTGGACTCGCCTCGCCCAAGCCTTCCCATTTACTTGGTCAACCGACTACCTACAATATTTGGGGGTTAAACTCACCCCATCCTACTCGTCCTTATATAAAAACAATTACCTACCTTTGTATAAACAATTAAAAGCGGATGTGAACAGGTGGTCCGCATGCACTCTGTCGTGGATTGGCCGTATTCATGCGATCAAGATGACCTTATTGCCAAAGATATTGTATTATTTTAGGGCTCTACCGATAGCTGTTCTCAGGACCGACCTTCTGGCTTTTCAGTCATTTCTTATGCGATTTATTTGGGGTCAGAAATGCCAGAGACTCTCGGGGATCATCATGCATTCACCCAGGGAGGCTGGTGGTCTAGGGGTCCCTAATTTATTACTCTATTACAAAGCAGCCAGACTGGCCCAACTATCTTCTGTGTACTTCTCAGACTATCAACCGGAATGGTTGACCCTAGAGGCAGCCTCGTCATCGGGCTTGCCGGTGGATGCCCTCATGTGGATGACCTTGAAACGTTGCCCAGTGGTCCTCGCACCGACATTGTCTTCCTCTTTGGTCTTATGGGACCGCTTGCGGGGGACCTATGCTCTAGCCTCAACCCACACTCCTCTGGCACCAATACTCTGCAATCCTGATTTCCTTCCAGGCGCCCAGACACGCGCATTTCAGTGGTGGACTAATAAAGGCCTATATCGCATTGGCCGCTTTTTCGAAGCCCGTCAACCTCTTACGTTGACCTATTGCCAGGATATTTTACATATGCCCCCCACTGAGATGTTTCGTTACAGGCAACTATATCACTTCTTGAGATCTTTGAGCCTTCCTCCTGCAGATTCCCCTTTTGCAACTCCATATGAAAGATGGTGCATGCGGTTAGACTCACCGCGTGGAGGAATATCTCTCCTCTATGCACTTTTCGTGCATTCCTCCTCCAAATTATCATATATGCTAGCTTGGGAATGGGAATTGCAGACAGAGTTGCCACTGGAGCTGTGGCATACATGCTGTTCACGGATGTCTAAGGGCCTACTAAATATATCCTTGATAGAAGCTAACTATAAAGTTTTCTCCCGCTGGTATATGGTACCATCAAGATTGTCAGTTATATACCCAGATCAATCGCCCCTATGTTTCAGAGGATGTGGACTTACCGGAACAATGTTGCACACTTGGTGGAAGTGCCCACGCCTCCGCCCATACTGGAATAGACTTTATGCTTTGATTTATAAAGTGTTGCGGATCAGACCACCCCGAGACCCACAATATGTTTTATTAAATCGCCCAGTTCATGGCCTATCCAAGCCTGCAGCCAAACTATTGTCATTCTTCTTTTTAGCTGCGCAAATCTCCTTGGCACAGGCTTGGAAAACCCAGACGGTTCCGTTCAAACATGACGTCTCTAAATTGTCGTGGATAATGAAACAACGAAAAATTTAGTAGCATCCTCGGAGACACCCAAAGTAAATTTGAGCAGGTGTGGGAACCTTGGATGCAGTATCTCCACATTTCTGTTTCTCCTTAGCCAAAGATCAGTGTCGCAAACTGGATCCCCACTGCTGGGTCTCGGATACCCCCCTAATATTTCTTCTATTTCTTCTTCACCCCTCTATTTTCACCCTTCCTTGACCTCTTAATATTATGTCTTTTTATTGTTTTGTTCTTTGTTTGTTTTTTGTTGCACCCAATGTGTGACTTGTACCGTTGTTTTATTTCTTTTTGATGAACATCAAATGCACCCGACATACTATAAGCAATGTTGCTATAAGCTCATCTAACTTGCATGTTTGGTGAATATGATTATCCTTCAAGATGCTATGTTTATTTTGTTTTGTTGTTTTACCTAAAAACCCTAATAAAAGAAACTTGTGAGTTAAAAACTGACAGAGCTGCTAAACATTCTCATCTCTAGCCGAAACTAACTAAAAATTGGCTTGAGTTCCATTTCAGCAATTCCAATCAATTTTCTCTTGAATGATATTTATATAAAAAATATAGAGCACTTTGTAAAGTCTTTTTTATCCAAATAATGCTTTCATGTTTTCAGAGGTGCAGGGAAAATTTAGCATCAAAACTGCAACCCACTGAAAACATTTAGATTTATTTTTACTTTATTTGGCTACACTGTGTGAATAAAGAGGTCGGTATGCTTAATGTCTTTCCTCAAAGCTGAGCAGTGCTCTTTGAAGCCTTCTTTAAACTTTGGCTTATATTTTGCAAAAATATGCCGTTTTTGTGTACACATAATGTATTCTACACAGATATTTGTTAGCCAGTTCAGATTTTGATCAGTTTTACCTCTTGCTGTTGAACATGCAGAACAGAAACTCTATTCCTTTTCTATGCCCTTGGATATTTTGGATGCATATTAAGGGTGAATTTAACTTTAAACACCATGTTCCATGTTACACCAATAGTTAGTGTATGACATGGAACAAGTGGTCATTGTGCAGCTTACCCCCCTCCCCCCTCAACCTGTCCCCCGCACTTACCAGAATTGTAGGGTTCTCCCCTCCCCAACTACATGTTTTTATTTGAATTTAGTATGGCTGTGTGGGATCTCTTAATGGGAATACTACCAGTTCCATCTGCCACTGGAGTAGAGTGGCTCTCAATGGAGAACAAGTGTGATGATGTAGTGCATTCTTAACTTCCTCCTTCTCCAAAACTGAAGGTCCGTATGGACAGGGGCTAGAGGCACAGTCTGCAAAAGAATGAGCATTGCATCTGCAATCCACTGATGTCAGTTAAAATGCTTTCATAAAGGTGTAATACCTTATGAGTCATCTACCGTATGTAAAACTCAAAATAAGCCATATTAACACTAATGATATTTTGACAATGAAGCACAAAGGGGTGTTACTATCCAAGTGGATGTATATGTAGGATGTTTTGTAAAATTTATCAATGCCTTTACGTATTTTCTTCACTCCATGTCACTCCATGGTGGACAAACTATCTATAGATCTAAAGAGAGAAAACAATAATCACACACACACACACACACACACACACACACACACACACACACACACACACACACGCATTTAGTAATTATTAAAAGGGGAAGTATAGTAACCAGATTAATAAAACATAAGCAAACACAGCACATGAAAAAGCATTTCAATAGCTGTACTGTATTTTTCAGTCTATAGTAATATACACAGATAAATATATAAGAATCTGACCAAAGAGCCATGCCAAGCTGCATAGAAAATCAGACACGTAAGGGCTGATTTAAAAGGTGTTAGCCCAGCATAAAAATAGGTTACCAACTTTTGCATGGCATTACTGCCACTAGATGGAGCCAATGAGCAAAGAAAATCAGCCCCATATTGACTAACTTAGGCTACAAACAAATAGTGTGGTCTATGAAAGCACCTGAAAGGCATCTAGCATGCATAAACAATACACCATACCAAATAGATAACAAACACAAATAAAAGACACTCAGTACAGATGTAAATTCTGACATTGTTTAAGGGTAGATATCAGGGGCATTGCTGGGGTTGTAATAGGCCTGGGGTACCCTTGGGCACCATAAGTAGAGCATTGATGTGGCATGCTATGTGCACTGCAGTGTATGATGGTGTAACCAAATTGCTCTACCAGGGGTTTAAAGGGGTATTAATTAGGTTTAAGCCTACACACTGTATACCCTGCACACATATGCCACAAGACTGTGCTAAAAGCAATTGTTTTTCATTCACATATACATCTCAGCACAATTATTTATAAAAAAAGAAACATAGGATTTTCTGTACACAGAAAGCTAACACTTTTTCTGAGCCTAACTTAAAGAAGAACATCATTAAAATAGTTGTGTACAACTTAGCAACCAGCAATTGTTAAGATCATAATGCTTTGGTCAGGAGTGTATAGATAGTGTACAATATAGCAAGAGTGCAGGGGTCAGAAGTATGCACAAAGCACAGGGGACAGGGTACAACATTTATAAAACACAGAGGGCAGGACTATTTAACAAATAAAATGCAGGGGTTAGGAGTGTGTAACATATCCAATGCAGGGATCAGGACTATGTAAGGCATAGTGTCTAGGGTTGGGAATATGTAAGGCACCGAGTGCAGGGGTCAGGAGTATGGCATAGTGATGAGCCCTCTGGAAAATGTGTGGTTCGATGGACATTCAATGAACATGATGGAGAGTTCTCAGACACCAAACAGATCCCTGAACCCCACTATGTGAGCCAAATCCTGTAATTTTTTTTCTTACCCTTTTCAATGCTAATTTGTAAGCTTTTGTTAAAAAAGGGCATATGCAGCTGGGCATATACAATGCAAAAAAAAACTATTAAAAAAAATATCATTTAGCAGAGACAGGGTCTTTAAATGCACACCATTAAAAATATAGAAATCCTAAACATAGCATGCTTTAGGGACATCTTAAACTACACTTGAAGTTTCAGAACAGTAAAATGTACCTTTAAAAGTGACATTGGCTGGGGATCTGTCATTTAGTGGTAATAGCACTTCCACTGTTAATGACAGATGCATATTGACTATTAACTCCAGATGGTTCTCACAGGTTCATAGACTACAATCATATAATGTTTATGTGTAACTTAACTCAGTAGACCCATTATCAGAATGAAAGTAAGGGTTGTTGGAGATCATGCCTTATGGGTGTTGGACAGAGAAAAGATAGACATATGCAGACTGTGAACAGAACGTTTTACTGCACCGTAAACTTAGTTCGATGTTGGGTCAGAATATGCGACCCATGGTACAGAGTAAGACCTTATTATCACCTAAAATGTGTAAATGCGTGCAAATGTGTGTTTGTGTGTTCTCAACATCCATTTTTGCTGCTGTTGTCTAGCATAAGCCCACTCAATCAATAGGCTGCTGCACACACGTCATTCGTGGAAAAGTAGCTAATGCAGCATTTTCAGCTGCGAGTGCTCCACTTCTTTACTTGCGCTTTTGTCGTACATCCACATGCAATATATATCAAACATATAGTTAAGCATAAATAAAACTCATGAAAAGTAAAAAAAGGTGAGCATATTGTATGTACACCTAGTTTTGCTCTATTTTTTCTTAGTAAGATTTCTCAAGGTAATTTCATTATTGTAATTACATTATGCAAATTATTTGTTGTGTTAAGACAATCTAATTTTTTTCAAAGCTTTGTTCTTTGCACAGCTATGCTAATTGAGTAGGTAAATGTTAACACTGAAGTTTTAAGCCTGGACAGAAAAACAGAAGCCTACATTTTAAAAGTGATTCAACAAATAAGTTAGTTAAGAAAAAAAAGGTTACGTTCTACATGATTGGATGACTGGGCATTCTGGCCTATTGGGAACCCTTGGTCATTACAAGTTGAAACGGGTGAATAATAGCCCAAGGAAAAGCTAAGGTGTATTTATTCTCTGTGTGTGTGGTCATGTTTTATACATAGATGATAGATAGATGTTGAAAGGTGATGTGAGGAATCTGACACTGCACTGTTGCCCTTCTGTTGTCTTGTACCAGTCTTGCCACTCTCCGTTCTGCCCTAACATTGACTAGTCGCTGACGGCCACAATTCGCACATTCAGACCCAGATTTTCGGCTGACAGTCCAGTCTTTAAACACTTTAACAACAGCTGCTCTTGAACATTTAACGAATTCTGCTGTTTTGCTGATACTCGCTCCATGTCTCCGAGCGCTAACAATCATCCCACGTTCAAAGGCTGTTAAATCGCGTTGTTTACCCATATCTTCAGAACAAAATCACTTCTACTGTCGTGGTAAACAACCTGCTTCCCTATTTATAATGGTCTGGCCCTCTAGCAACTTCAGCGCGAAATTATAGCTAATTATAGCTAATTTGCCTACAAACGTCAGGTGGTCATAATAATCTCGCCACTCAGTGTGTATATATATATATACACAATATATGCACCTGTCATGTGCTCAGTTCAAAAAAATTACCTGATAATATTATGAGGTAAACATTGAAATTTTCAGAAATAAAGTTGTGTGTATTGTAACTAATTGTGGTGTGTCCATGGATTTTCAAAATGCGAATTTGAAAAGCCTCAGTTTTATAAATGACAAGTCATTTTCAAATACTTTTGTTTCTTCCTTGTCTAAAAGAGAATTGTTCCTGATAGCAGGGATGGCCTGTCATGTCTGGTTATGGGTTGAGAGGAAATCAGTGGTATGTGTAACATGTATAACACACATGTTCTCTGAAATCGTAACTCACTCTCCAAGAACAGTGAACACCCACTGATACCAGCTATTCTTTCAACGGTTGATCTGAGAAGTGTTTAGGAGAAAGTAAATGAGTTGTAAAAATGAACAAAAATGCCTAGAAGGGGATGTTGCCTTTAGACTGAGTTTCTTATAAAGAATTAACAGTCTTCCTGAAGTGCCTAGGGCAAGTCATTCTTTGTCATGAAAAGAAAGGATCTGTTAAAGAAATATTGGAGACTTTTACTGTCCAATTTTTGTTAGGCATACAAGTAATATGTCCTTTTTCACTTTTCTTATCCTGTCAAGCTAAATTGATTTATCCACATTCTCCTTTATTTGGATAATACAGGATAACACATTTGTAAAATTATTTGATTGATGGACAAGTGAAATGTGCAGCACACATAGTAGTCAATCAGAGGCCATTTTGACCTGGTCTATTTTCCCAAAAATTACACTTATTTTACAATAATTTGTATTATTAGTTTTTTTCACCAAACAAAAGAAAACCAATCAAAAGCAAACTTATTCTTAGCATGACAATTTGGTATAATGAACAAGTGCAAAATTCAGTTGCCCCCAAAGGGAAATTTAAAAAAGCATTTGCACAATCCAGGAGCAGAAACAATATGTATAACATCATTATGAAAAGCCAGGGGCACTGTGTGAACATATACCAACAATACACATATTACTCCCAATCTCGGTCCACTGGCCAAATGCCCCCATCTACCTGACACTATAACATATAGTAGCATGTTAGAAAAAAAAAGTATCCCTAATAAAGAAGGAGAAAAAGTAAAGAAAAAAGGCAAGTAAAGAAAAAAGGAGACAAGAAAAAACAAAAGAGACAAAACAAGAGACAAAAAAAGAGTCAGAGACCTCCAGAAACCAATGTAATGTTCTCATACAGGGGAATTATATAAAATCCAAGGTTGGCATGCCTGCTCAAATTTATGGTGGATATCCTGTAAGATACTTGATAATTTGTCATTAATAAAATTACATTTAATTGCTTGCTATTGGTGACAAAAATTTGCATTAATGTAACAGGAAGCCTGCAAATACTATTAGGTACTTATGATTACTTAGAGATAAAAAATGTTTAGAAAAACATATATTTCAGAGCTCAGCTAACTCAACATCGATATTTCACTCAGGTGTGAATGCAGGTGGATTGAATCACCCACTGACCTCTTTCTATCTCATAAGCTTGCTGGTGCTAAGATTGTTTTTGCAAATTTCCTGGTTTTTCTCATTGCAGTTGCCATTGCAATGTCAAGAATAGGAGTCTTCATTTTCCTGCTGTATTGTCCATAACATACACTACTAAAAACATTTAGCAATCAGAGTGACACCTCTTCTCAATAGGTGCCACCACATCTGGAATGCAGGCCCAGAGATCTTGATTTCACAATCCATGAAAAATTTTAAAGCATCTGTGTATGTTTCAACCTATCAGCATTTGTCAAAACTGACGGCCTCAATGTTGGATGGGTAGAACTTTAAAAGTGACATATATTAGCCACTTGATGACTGTGGTGTCTACACCCCCTACCTGTCCAGGTCATTGTTAAGTGTTCAGCACTGCAGTACTGTGACTGACATTTATTCCGTCATGCAACGCTGTACTGAAATGTATTTTATATAATTTTTTGGGGACAGATAGAGCTTTCTTTTGGTGGTATTTAATCACCACTGGAGTTTTAATTTTTTACTATATAACCAAAAAAGTACCAAAAATTTGGGGGGAAAAACTGTTTACATTATGTTATGAAACATTTATATTTACCAACATTTTTGACAAAATTTAAAAGGTGGGATCACATCGGCTAGACACTAAACACGTCAAGCCTTAAAATTGTGTGCGCACGCGAAATCGCAAAAAACTACTATACCAAAAATTGGCCACAGGTGACACTTTATAAGCCTTTACTGCTCATCAATTTAGTGTTATCAGTGATTGATGGCCCTAAAATTATTGCTCACACTCCGATGTTTGCGGTGATATGTAACATGTGCGGCATAATGGGTGCAATCATCATTTTTGCACATAGGCGCACCCGAGTGGGGGTAGGGGACTTTTAAAAAAATGGTGTGCTTTTTTTATATGTGACTTAAAAAATTTTTGTAGCTTTTATTTTTTTACAACTTTTTTTAACTTTACTTTATTGCTATCACATAGGGCAGTGGTTCTCAACCTGTCTAGGGCCGGGACCCCTTGGTAACATTTGCCAAGTTGTGGTGACCCCCAAAGGTAAAATTTAGGGATGATGCGGCTGCTGCAGCGACATCTGGAGGCGTGGCAGGAGAACTGACACTGCTGCGCTAGGAGAGAGCTGAGGAGGACTCTCACCTTGCACAGCGACCCACAGGTTGAGAACCACTGCTATAGGCAAAGACAGGACCGGGCTCTGCAGCTGGAACTAGAAGAATTGGATTTAAAGTGTGTGGCTATATAACGTATGAGGTACATACTCCGCAGTACTGTCACTGATAGGGATGAGCTCGGGCGTGTTCATAGCTTCACGTGCCGAGCCCGCCAGGAAGCTGACACCGCCAGTGCCAATCACAGGCACTGAGACATTTCCTGATCTCTGCAGCTGCAGACCGGGAAAATGGAATGCATAGCTAGAGGTGTGTTTTACATATTTTTTTGCTTGAATACATACATATTGCACCTGCCCTCTGCTGCTGTCATTCACTAGAAGGGGACCTGATGGAGAACTTCAGGTCCCCCTCTGCTGATTGGCAGTATCAGAGGGCGGGTGCAATAGCTAGTTTGCTATTGGCTTTTGCAAAGTGAAATAGCCAATTGGAATCTAGCTATGCATTCCTATGGGGGGGGGGGGGTTTCTGACTTACGGCGGCCCCGATTTAAAAAAAAAAAACCAGAGCAGAGAAAGGTCCCGACCTTTCCGTGAGAAAGTGTTTCTCTCCCAGTGGCCGAGAGCCACTAGGCGACCCCTGGCAAATCGTCATTCGACCCCCGAGGGGGTCCCGACCCACAGGTTGAGAACCACTGACATAGGGGATAATATGCCCCCTATGTGATAGCCAAAGCCAATATACAGTGACAGATCCTCTTTATGGAGCTTCTGTAGCTGGGAATGACAGCTGAATGTGGAAGTGATGTAATATACATCACTTCCTGCAGTAAGTGACCAGAGTGGAGATCGGAGGGAGGTGGAATACTGATCTCTCTCTGATCTCCAGTGACAGAATCATAATAAGTGTAGAGCAAACACTCTTGTTTTCCACTTTCCTAATTTGAGTGCATTGATTTTATGTTTTTGCATGATAAATTAGCATGTTTTGCACAAATTTGCTTTTGTAGTCTGTCCAAATATGTTATAAAACATTTTTTTCAGGCCAGATGGGGCTTTAGTTTAGTAGTAGATTTGGAATATATACAGTATATACTGTGTGTGTATATGTAAATATATATATATATTTATATATATATATATATTTCCTGACATCAACATGGCAGCATACGGATGGGTTTAGCTCTGCCCTTCACCCAATCTCAGGACCAGTTATCCTATAAATTAAAACACGGCTCCCAAGGCCACCATTCTTTTTTCTGTCCCCACTGCTCAAGCCGGATATACTAAGCATTGTCAGTACTTTCTATCTGCATCCTTTGAGACAAAATGGGCAGCTCATTTATTGATAAGTCTTAAGGGCTTGCGCAAGAATTTGCTCTTGAGGAAAGTTGCTTAATTTTCCCTTAGGATTTTCAAATAGTGCTCGATATGTTCTTCCTTCTCGATCTATCCAGGACTCTTGCCCATGGTGAAGTTTGGTTCTGAATGTTTTTAACAATTGTGTAAATAAATAAATATCTCAACTTTCCCCTCTCTTGTTTTGGCTTGCTGTGTTCCATTCGTATGCTGCCATGTTGGTGTCAGGAAAACGGAAAATTTGTATACTTACCTTTCGGTAATTTTCCTTTCCTG
Source organism: Nanorana parkeri (assembly GCF_000935625.1). NCBI lineage: Eukaryota > Metazoa > Chordata > Amphibia > Anura > Dicroglossidae > Nanorana > Nanorana parkeri. The sequence continues at coordinate 171,337 of NW_017307789.1, forward strand.
ATACCAATACTTGGCAGCATACAGGACCCTCCCATTGCTTTCACATTGAGTACTTTGTAGCGAGAATGGTGGGCTTAGGAGGCGTGTTTTAATCTATAGTATAACTGGTCCTGTGATTGGGTGAGGGACAGAGCTAAACCCATCCGTATGCTTCCGTGTCTTGGCCTCAGGAAAGGAGAATTACCGATAGGTAAGTATACAATTTTCCGTTATATACATACACACTTTTCAGGTTTTATTTAGTAGAAAGTGTAACAATTACAGCCATCTAGATTTTATTTTATCTTTTCCAATAAAGCTTTTGCGTAAATGGTGCAGTGTCAGATATTTTCCCAAAATATAACTGAGAAAATCTTCCAGCTACAAGTATATCACATTTGATGTCTATGTAAAGCAGCGGGATATCACATCACAATGCACCTGGAAAAACAATCTGCTTGCTTAAATCGTTAGTGTAGCATCAAGATAAAAATGAGTCAGTTTTGTGGAGACAGGAATTAGTAAGATGGTGTCATTTTTCACAGGTTTGTGATCCCAAAACGTCTGATTGACTTTGCTTTTATGAATGTTTGATGCTCAAGCAATAAGCACATATATCATACAAACTATTTTACTTATTTGTTGGGATCTAGAGGATATTTTTTTTTGTTTATAAATTAATATGATTTAATTCGTAACACCTCGTTTTCTGCAGCTGCAGATCACTTATAATTCGAGCTATAGCTCACTGTTATCAGCAAGCAGTAGATCACAAGTTCAGTGATCTGTCACTGCCAAGGGGAACAAGATAGATTGAATTTGGAAATCCTAATGACATCATAGATTACAGTGCGGGAATTTTGCCAAGTAAATACAAAGCAGAAGCAATATATTAATAATGGGCGTATTTCATGAACAAAAGCGATAATACATTGTTATGGTGGGCATAATTGACACACGTGTGTGGATGTAAAGGCACACCATAATCAAGATCCCTGATCTAGCTGATCATAATTTAATTTCCTGAAATGTATGTTGTGGTGTTAGTTTGCTGTCTGTGTTGAAACTTCAAATAATGCTGCTCTTGTGCATTTTCTTTCTATAAGGTGCATTATATTGCACACATAAACATTTAATTTGAAAAGCACTAAGCAATAAAATGTTCATATGCCAATCTAATCAGCAGGTGAAAAAAACCCTCTGTATTGTCATAGAAAAAAAGGCAGCATATGATTTAATGTATTTAAAATTGGGTTCTCCATTCCAAGCATTTGCATATGGGATCTTATACTCTAGCTAGTGCTTGAACGTTCGCTCATGCACACATAGAAATGTGCATGCATAGTAAAATTAACGTCTGCTTATGATTCACTGAGACTTTTTACAAATTAGTGTTTTTTTATAGTCACAATTTATATGATAGACATGCACCATATATTTTTGTTTTACTTCTATAAGGTATGCACATTTAAATTGCTAACAGTGGATTGATAGACCTAAAAACCTTAGACCGAATCCTATTTCTATTTCAGACATACAGTGGCTTAGTGGGAAGATAACTGAACACTAGAGCAAATTTTCCATAGCATATACTGTATACATAGTAGCCTAAGTATTTACATCCACACGCATTAAAGGCCTATAGTAAATTATATGAGGTTTTGATTTGCTTGTCCATTCACAAACAATTTAGCTTTATTTATTTTTTATTATAAATTATTATTATTATACAGGATTTATATAGCGCCAACAGTTTGCGCAGCGCTTTACAATATAAGGAGGACATTACAGTTACAATACAATACAAGATGGTAAGGAGGGCCCTGCCCCTGAGGGTGTGCAATCTGAAAGAGGAGGGGGAAATGATACATAAGGAGGGAGCTGTGTGGGGATGAATTATTTGAGAATGTGAAGGTTCAGTTAAATCAGGACCATAGTGTTACAGAGGTCTTTTTTAGAGTGCTCTAAAACAGTACTGGAGAATTAGGTGTATTGCACAGGACTCAAAAATTATCAGTCAAAAAGGGAGGTGAGAAATACCTAAAAGTAATACTGCAGGTAAAAAAAAGGAAACAAGCCTAAGGCCCCATTTACACTTCCGCATTAACGTTTGACCATATAGCAGATGAGATGGTTATATACCTATATGTTTGCCGCAATGCACAACAACTCACATTAAATGTATTGCTGTGTTGCAGTGCCATTTATTTTGAGTCACACCAAGGTATGGTAGTGTATTGCATTAGAAAAATAAAACATGTCCATGAAGAAACATTGTTAGAAAAGATAAAAAACAGCTCTAGAAACCAAACTATAATGTTCAGAAAACATTTTAGTTGTGCTAAAATAAGGCTTTATGTTTTCACTTGTAGATTGATTTCAAGCAGTTGCCACATGTGCCTGTGAGGGAGAATCTTACATGATTCAGTGCTGTGTACCCTATTTCTGTATGCCTGCAGAAATCCATGGAGTAGCAGGGGAAGTTTAGAATAGCCTGGTCTATACATTCATATATAGTAACTTAATAACTGATGCTCCAGAACATCACATTAGAAATAATAAGGCAGTTTAAAACGGTAGTAAACCACTGACTGTGTTCTGGGTAGGGTTTTTGCCATTATGTGCATGCCTGCACATTATGGAACACTTACCTTATGATTGTGCCTTTCTCCAGCACTGTGCAATGCATCTTCTGTCACCTGCCTTGTCATCTATGTCAGCACCACTACTGGGTTCCCTCTTCGGCCATTGGTTGGTCACTGATGATGTATCTCACACATGAGTTATATCCTCCCAGCATCAGGTCTATTACCTTAGTGGTGCTGTGAATAAGCTGAAGGTGTACACTGCATGGCACATGCACTATACAATGTACTCAGAAAATATTCACTGGGGGAATAAAGAAAATGTTTTTTTGGCAGAAGGAACTTTGCATGCCTCTTCTGCCAAAATCCCCTAGTTCCCAGCAATTCTTTTAAAGTTTACTTCTGCTTTGAGTAGTGGAATAGCCTTGTGCACTATACCTTTGTTTGAAAACTGAACATCTTACAGTTTAAAAGTAATTTTATATATGAAACATGACAAAAAAATTCTAACTTGAAAGCACTATAATTTACACAATATAAACACAGTCTATAAAATTAAATGGTTTTGAAGATTAAATGGCCAGTTTTGTATATTTACGTAATTACTGTACCAAGTTTCCAAAAGCTAAAGTTATTAAAGTGACTTACAGCAAACCAAGATACAATTACTGTCTATACAACATTCCAAAAGTAGGTAATGACATCCTAGCAATAGTTTGTAGTTGCCATAATTGTGTTTGATAGTATAATTCTATGTTTTGAGACCTGCAATGGTGCTAAAATCAATTAGTGCAAAATGTATTGCTTAACCCCTTCGTGACGGGAGACGTACACTGTACGTCCAGCCACAAAGGGACCAAATGACTTGTCACGTACACTGTACGTGACGAGTTATTTGCTTCTTTAGAGGGCTGTTAAACGCTGAGAATCAGCTTTTAACATTCATTAATGGCTGCCCTTACTACAGAGGCATTCATTAATGAAAGGGTTAACCTTTTTCAGACACCCGATACCTTAATATCGGGTGTCTGAGAGTCAAAGCAGAGGGACACACATGCCGGCTTTTGCCGGCATTCTGACAGCTCGTATAGATCGAGAGAGATATCTCTCTCAAGCTATATTGGCTTTTTTTTCTTTTTTTCTTTCATGAATAGATACATAATGTGTCTATCCCTATAATGTATCTATTCCTGGAAGAAGAATGTTTCAGTTTGCTGATCTTTGTTGCAACAATCAGAAAACCTTTAGTGACAGCGGAATCCTGAACTGCTGCAGGATCAGTGTCACTAACTTATTATCGGCTGTTCTGAAGTTTGAAGCAGCCTGATAATAACCAAAAATGTATTAATTTATCAAGCAGTAACAGTGAGATTAATTCACAATGACTGCTTGATATAATTAAATAAATAAAATACAATTTTTAAGTTTAAAAAAAGTGAAAAGTGTAAAAAAAAAAAAATTTTGAAAAGTGTAAAAAAAATGTGTAAAAAAAATAAAATAAGGGACAAATAAATGAATGTATTTATTGCATTTTTTTTAGCTGTGCTGGTGTTGTAAAAAAAATACTACAAATCAAAACTGGGAAAAAAGTGTTTTTTTAAACGTTTTTTTTCTCTTTTTTTTATATTTTATTTGTCCTAAGTGAGGCGTTAGACACACATATGTGATATAAATATGTAGCCCAATCTGTCCTCTAAAAAACAATATATAATATGTGTGGGTGCACTTTGTAAGAAAGTATATTACTGACGTGGAAGAATCACACAGCAAAAATGTCAAAAGTGTGTCAGTCATTTACGAACAGCAACTAAAAACAAGCTCAGTCATGAAGGGGTTAAACTAAGTCAAAACAAAAAAATAGTTTTGTCTCAAAATCAACAATTTTGTCTCATATTAAGGTAACCAAACAAGCCCTCTAAAATAAAATGTTAGAGTTCACAGTGTGTTTATAGTTACCATATAACCAATAGTTTCTGGACACCTAATCATCACAACTGTAAACTTGTTGGATATCCTATTACAAAAAAACATGGGCTACCTTTAAAGCTCCAACAGGCTCCACTTTTCTGTTAAGGCTTTCCGCTGGAGTTTGGAGTGGTATGTGAAAATTTGTATCCATTCAGCAAAAAAAATGTGTACGGTCAGATACTGATGTTGATTGAGAAGACATGGCTTACAACTGGCATTCCAATTCATAGCAAAGTTTATCTGTATACACTGCTAGAGTTCCTCTGCACCAAACACATAAAACCATGGGGTTAATTTGATAATGACAAATAGACTGTTCACTCTGCAAGCGAATTTTGACTGTGCAAAGGATTTTTACCTTAGCTTAGGCAACAAGGTGGAATTCTGCTGACTTCCATCACAGAATCGTGTACAAGCAAAAATACATTTTTTTCCCTTACACATAAATGGGCATTCTTTGGAAATTGAATTTTCACCACATTAGATAAGCTAAGGGAAAGTTTCCTTGCAAAGTGAACAGTCTATTTTCCTTTAGTGAATCAATCCCCATGGCTTTATGGACCTGGCTTTGAGCATAGGGGCAGTCATGTGGGATAAGAAAAAAGCCTTCCTAAAACTGTTGTCACAAGGCTGGAACCATACAGTTGATGTTACAGTATATGCTGTAGCATTAATAGTGCTGTTTACTGGAAACACCTTATCCCAATAACATTTTACCAATATAGGGAACTTTACAGTTCACTTGTTTTAATAAAAGTGAATTTATTTGCAAAAGAACTAATATGAAAGAACTAAGATGGTGGATCGATGATGTCCAAATTAAATCATCTAACATCAGTAAAGAGTAATTTGTAAAATGAGGTGTGTCAAGAACAATATACAGGAGAGTAATTACTTTTAAACATATTAGACAAAAAAAACAATGCTGAATACCAAATGGTGCCAAACATCCCATCACATTGATCAAATATATTTAATTGTTTTTTGTTTTTTTTTCTCAAAGTGAACAATGGTCTTCTGGTTTTCTAAACATCTAATGAATATCCCCAGCAAGGCAGAAAATTATTATATCATCAGTTCATGATCATTGATTTATTTTTGATGTCTTTGTCAAACAGAAGATTCTAGAGTAAATACCGTCTTTTATTGCTATTATAACCTAATAATATATGACTAATTTATTGAGAATGAAAATGCCTTTGCATTCTTCATTGTTAAAATGACCCAATTAAAAGATGATACTCTGAAATATCCCATGTGTAGATCAATCAATGGTAATTAGTTATTTGTGAAGGAATTATCTACTAAAGTGAAGTGAGGTGAAATATGGTTTGTTTCAAACATCCAATTATGTGCAAATAATTTAAAAGATAGAAATATTTTCTGGGAATGTTTAGATTCTGGAAGCTAACCGCACATCAATTAATTTTAGTAAATAACCCCAAGGCCTTGTCTGCCTGGATTTTGGTAATTAAAACCTTGCCCAGCGTTTTTTGAGATGTCAGCAGTACTAGCACATGTTTGGTAATATTATACAGTATGTTTAATTCATGAAGAATTAGCAAAGCTTTTCTCCAAAACTTTGCAATTCATTTTCAGCAGCCTAGGAGGCGTTCATTTACCCCACACTGAGCACAGCTTTCCATGCAGAGAAATGGTCACTATTCCAAAGCTTTTTTTCTGCAGTGTCAGCCAAAGAAGAAGGACTGGCAAGGGAGCAGAGTGGTAAGTATAAAGTAGTTGAAGGGTGAGCTTTAAACAGATCTTATTCTCACTTTGTCCTGAATTGGAAAGGGATGCTGGGCTTGATTTACTAAAGGCAAATATGCAGTTCAATTTTCAAAGGATTTTTCACTTTACAAGGGAAATGAGGTGAGGCTCTGCTGACTTCCATCTTCCAATCATGTGCATGCAAACATATTGTTCCTTTGATTTCCTTGCACATGCTTAGGTATTCTTTGCAAAATGATTTTTACTACATTAACTAAGCTAAGGGGATGTTCCTTTGCAAAGTGAAAATTCCCTTGCAAAGTAAACAGCCTACTTGTAAATAAACCCTACTGCCTTTTCCTGAAGCCGATGTAAACTAGGCCTTCGACTGTTTCTGTAGCAGAGTCTTGTGCTTTGATAGTCATACAAAATTCACAGATTCATACAAAAAGTTTGGAGCTTAAACGATAACCTTCTATTGGCTAATTAAGTTAAAAAGGCATCCAACCATAAACTTTTATTCCAAAAATTGGCTTACAAGGCAAAAAAAATATACCGACCAGCTAAAAACAGCACAGAGACAAACGTGAAGCTTCACGTTTGTCTCTGTGCTGTTTTTAGCTGGTCGGTATATTTTTTTGGTAGAAAAAAGCCAATTTTTGGAATAAAAGTTTATGGCTTTATATACTGCGCAATGAAGGTTCTTTCTTTCTCTTTTATTTATCTCTGAAAAACCCTGCGGGACAAACGGCAAAGTATATTATTATTTTTTCCCAAAAAAACCGGACTCCTCATCTGGGAGATATAGCCAAACGGCTTAGAGGAGAAAATCAACTGCTTCAGCTGCTGAGACCCGCGGGGAATACACCTGTGCTAAAACCTAATCCCGGCATCACTCACTAAAAGTTTTCTACCAACTTCACTCTGGTGAGTACCCACCCGAGAGGGACAGTTCGGAACAATTCGAAGCACATTGCTGTTTTTGCACATTTGTACATTTGCACACGGAACTTACCGTTCACCTGTTACCCGAGAGGGACAGTTTGGATCAATCTCAAGTACACTGCTATTTTTTGCACATTTTTATATTTGCACATGGAAACCACCTTTCACTTGGATTTTTTAAGCATTGGACACTGATTTTGACGTTTTAAACATTGTTCGTTTATTTATTCCATCTGAATGAATTTTAGTGGTTCTAATTGATTTTTGTATTTTGGTTAGACTGGTTATATCTATACTTGTTTATGAAGCTAGTCCTGTTTTATACTTTTATATTAGCTTCCATACTGACCTCGCCAGAATCAATTATAGCTTATTCTTTTGCTCATACAGCTACCTTTAGCGCTTTGTTTCTTTTGATCATACTAGGTTCCACCTTTTTCAGAGCAGCTTGGGGTATAACTATTCACATTTATTCACATTTATTCTTACTTTATTAATTTAATTAATTTAATTTATTACTAAATTTTATTTTTCCAGAAGCGCAGATTTATTTGTTTACATTCAACAGTGATGGAATGAATGAAAGATTATCTGAGGTCAAGCCTTAGGTCAGCACTAGGACATCCATCAGAGGATTTATGGTATGTTTAGCTGGAGGCAAGCCACTCAGCACCAGGATGTCCACTAGCTGTGCCACACCAGGAATGGGGAGCACATAATAAGTATGTGGCAAATGTAATGGAAGGTGAAGTACTAATACAGTTAGGAAACAAACCAAAGGGTAGAGTAATTAATCCAAGCAGATCAGAGATGAAATGAGGGCATGACAATGGGAAACAAAATTGGGAGCCACGAGACACAGATGATAATGAGACCACACAGCCATAGAAGACTGCCCTGACAGTTAGGCAGGGAACTAACCTGGTCCATATACAAAGTATTACATTAACCATTAACTTGCAAATTTACTTGTTGTGAACTAAATAGAAAGAAAACAGGCTATAACTTGAATGAGATGTTAGGTGTTACCCATTCATATCTAGAAATTTTACTTTAATTGTAGTTAAAGAGATTAGCCATACAGGTACAGAGGAATGTAAAATGGACATTGAAACTATAGCATAGCAAAAGTTCCATGTTCATTAAGCTACAGCAAACATGTTTTCTTGCAATATAGTACAAGTAACATTTTTTTTAAAAGGCAGTACTGACTGACCACATAGGACAACATCAGTGGCACAGGCAATAAACATAATAGATGAGAGATAGATAATCCGCGCTTCTGGAAAGGAAACTAAAGTGGAAGTATATAATAAATTAAGACCTAAAGCAGCTCTAAAAAGGGGATAGAAGAATCCTATCAGCAGTCGAGAAAAATGTATATCAAAGCGCTAAAGGTGTAACAAATAAACATAATAGCCTATGCAATTGTTCCCAGTATACAAAGAAATCTTATTGTACAAGTAGGCAAAAAGTTGAATAGCAAAAGTGTACACTGATCAATGCACAGAAAAATGATGAGCCCATTTACAACCACTCAGCATCCTCCTTGGAAATACTAATTGAAGATAATTCATTTATTTAAATATGTACCCATGAACATCTAGTGTATGTTTTTTGTGTTTTCTTTGCTGTTTTGTCAGATGTGTTAGCTTTAGAATTGATTTTAAAGGTCAATGTCTTCCTAAAAATTATAATTTGGAGACATGTATACTGATTCACCTTCATGGACTCTACCAGTAAGAGCACCATGCTATTTGTGCTAACTATGTCCACTCTTTCTACTTGCAGTTATTATCAAACCAAGTGATAACACATTATTCCTCCCAGTATATTTTTTGCAGTGTACGCTTTAAAATTAAATAAGACTTGGGAATTTTTTAATAGTATAGTGTTGATGGTTTAGAGAAAATAAACAATTGCTGTAAGTAAAATGATAAGTAAGTAGAAAGTTGTATTGCATACACATCAAAGCACAACCTATTCAACCTAATTTTTATAAGTGGTATAGGTTGGGGTTTTTAATGTGTATGCCACACATCTCAACATGGTAAACTGGCAGCCCATCTGCAAAGATTTTATTAAAAGAGTCCCTGCCTAAGAAATTAAAATAATTGATAATGCAACCTTCTAGCTTCTTACAAAATCTGAAATAACTGTTTTTAAGGAAAATCTTTTCAATCAATTCTGGATAGTCTGGGTCCACCTAAAGGTGATTATTATCTGAAGTAGAAAAAGGAAAATAATTAATTTGTTAGCTTAAACAATGACATAATTTTACAGAAAATGGCCTGAAGAAAATTATGTGAATCAGCAGTAGTTTGATTTAAAATATGAATGACGGTCAATGATCTCATATTTCACCTTCAGTTCAATTTGACATTGTTTGAATCTATTTGTTAATCAGTAATGTTACATTACAGGTAGAAGAAATTGTGCTGTCCTCTTAACTCAACAGACTCAGGAGCTCAAATCAATACCTAGAAGATTGCTCATAGAGATCATCAATAAACAGATAAAATCTTACTGATAATTCCACAGTGAACAGAATGGAGTTAAAGTATTCCTGCAACTCTTCTGTCACACATTAGAAATGTCTGCATAATTATAATGTGAACAATACAATATAAAATCCCCTTGGCCCTGCTAGAAAGTAAGGAGAACCTAATCTCTTTCTAGCTGAAATTGGAAACAATTTTGTATTAAATTATATATTGAGTGAATTAACCCTCCCATTGTGAATTGCCAATTCTAGTTCTAACCTGACTGACATTTTTTGTTTGTTGCATTTGGTGCCTGCTCCTGAAAACTCAATCTGCCCTTTTCAAGTCTAGGTTTTAATGGTAAGCACCATAATGAGAAACTAGGTTGCTTCTATTTTTATCATATTTAATATTATAATGTATGTCTCATTGGTAGTTTTCTCATAGATTAGAGTAGAACTGTATAATAGAGTAATGGGTATTTTGCCCCTTCACTAGAGGTATCTTTCAGTAATAGGTTGTCTTGTTTTTTTTTGTTTTGCCTTTTTACTAATATGTGTAAAGGAAGCAGAAGTTTTGTTTGGTAGCTTACTCAGTTGAAAGCAGATAAAAAGCTTCAAATGTGCCAAGTGTAAGGCCAATGTGTGAGTAGAATATCATTTGGTTTTTATGGGACTAGACAAAGTCCCTTTAACATAGAAACTGGCAAATCACATATGCAGGGCCCTCCTTACCACCTTGTCTTAAATTGTATTGTTATTGTAAAGTCTTCCTTATATTGTAAAGCACTGTGCAAACTGTTGGCGCTATATAAATCCTGTATAATAATAATAATAAAATGCAGAGAGCTTAACAGATCCTGTTTCTTAGACAAAGCATTGTCTTTGTAATGGAAGGTTGAATGTTCTGCGCTATGAAACAGACCCAAAGGGGGAGATTTCACAGAAAATAAGGGTTAACCGCAAGCTGCTGAAACTAAGGCTAGATGAGCCTCACAAAATGGTTTAAAAATAGTGAGCACTATGGGTCCCCTGGAGTAGAGTGAGAATCCAACAATAACTTATTAAATAAGTGGTATAAAATTATAAATATATAAATATCTCTAAGTGAACACCTTATTATGTAAACAATAAAAAATAGTATATAAATTGCTGAAGTGATATGTGAATAAACAAAACAAACATCCACAATGTAAATTGACTAATGAAGTGGATAAAAATGCTTAAATATAAATAAATGTGAATAAATAAGTAAATAAATAAATCTTCAATAAACCGTGTGTCCGTGATTTTTTCTGTATTACAGTGTACATATAACTGCGTCTATCATAATCTGTTGTGTACTGATAGATGTGCAGTGGTTTATCATAAACGTGTCCTAAACTTCGAACCAGATGGACAATTAGTTTTTAAGAGGTTAAATAATGTCCAAAAAGTACTCCAATTTAAAAAAGGCACTCCAATCTAAAAAAGGCAAAAACTTGACAAAGACTTGAATGTATATATCCAAGATGATCGTATCCTGGGGGATGATGTGTCGGAGAAGCGATGGGTCCCCGTAGGGCTTACACTCACCAGATGCCGGGAGGGAGTCAGCTTTCTCTTCCACCGTAGTGGCCGAAAGGAGATGGTCTTTGCTCCGTCCTTCCGTGGGATCTTGCAGTATACTTTCGGTCCTGGTCCCAAAAAGAGATGTCGGTATCCCGATGGTAAAAATCCCCTGGTGACGGTAAGATGCCCTTTGGATTGCACGTCCTAATTTTTAGTCTCTCCGAGCGTGGGTATTTTGGATCCAATAAAAATTAGAAAAGGAGAGAGAGAGCAGGCAAGGGGCTCATAGTGTATTAAAAGTTTAAACTTTATTGAGTCATTGCATATGACATATAAAAACCGAAAAAAGCTGGCTAGTCTGTTGTAAAGCCAGTAATCCTTAGACTGTGGATGTGTCCCAAGCAACAGGCCTGCCTCCCGACGCGTTTCGTCACCTGACTTTATCAAGGTATGGCTAGGTCTGTCAGATGATGATAGACGCAGTTAAATGTACACTGTAATACAGAAAAAATCACGGACACACGGTTTATTGAAGATTTATTTATTTATTTATTCACATTTATTTATATTTAAGCATTTTTATCCACTTCATTAGTCAATTTACATTGTGGATTTTTGTTTCGTTTATTCACATATCACTTCAGCAATTTATATACTATTTTTTATTGTTTACATAATAAGATGTTCACTTAGAGATATTTATATATTTATAATTTTATACCACTTATTTAATAAGTTATTGTTGGATTCTCACTCTACTCCAGGGGACCCATAGCACTCACTATTTTTAAACCATTGTCTTTGTAATAGTGAAAATCTCCTTTTATACCCCAGAAAATAAAAACCAAATTATGTGCTCATTTGATATACTGCAGATATATACCTTAATTTAAAATAACTATAGCCATGTTACCATTTTGATAACTTTATAAAAACTGTTTTCCTGATTTCCTTACATGTTCAGCAGTTCCTGGTACAATTATGAGCTGCAATAAAAATAACAGATAATTGCAGTCAGATTAGTTGGTTTTATTAAATGTTTTGCTATAAAACAGTGTGGCTCTGCATGTGTACAGATTACCCATGGACTGTAATGCCCAGGAAGGCTCCATTTATGTGTATAGGAAATGGTCTCAGCTATTATTCTCTGCTTATGCTCAGTAGTAGAGACATGCCAGAATCCAGCAGACTGTAAATACTGCATAACCTTGGGTATGCTAATGCAGTAATGTTGGTGGTTCTGCATGAGGTTTGTATACATTTTTACTAATTGGTTGAAGTGGGAAGGGGAGAAGAATCATAGGGATGCTCTATGAATAGCATGGGGCAAGGCTGGAATCCTTGTCAGGTTTTAATGTTTGGGCATTCTGCAGATGCAGAGTGCTGGCATTTTGTAATTTCTAATTTTTCTCATTTACAATACCAGAGCCCCGAAGAAGCAAGGTATTTTTTAAAGCCCCAAAACATGTTGGTTGTTTTCTATTATCCTGTTATGTACAAATACTACATTTAGAATTATTTAGACTCCTGGACCTTTTGTTTGGTGCTCTCATTTAGTTTTGTACACATGGATCGTCAACTTTGGACTCCTTTTTTAAAGGGGTGTCCTGTTCTTTGGAGAGCAGACTTACTGAATGTTTTAATCTGACTGACCTACAGAAAATTCAAATCCAGTGCCTCATTTTCACTCCTTTAGGTTTTTATCGGTGTCTGTGTCCTTGCTGGAGAGACTTATCCTGCTAAGTGGAAACCTCGTCATTAAATAAATTATCATAGTTTTGTTATTGTTATGTATCACAGAATTATAAGTCATTGTATTAAAATGTTGCACATTTGCTTTCAGTGGTTGTTTTCAAAAGGATCTATTGTAATCCTCTATTTGTAAAAACTCTCAGGGATACTTAACACCTCCTTTCCATTTATTTAGTGTGCTTTTGATATAAATACCTTAAGTTGAATAAAATAAGCTGTGAGTCTACATAAATAGAGAAATACACCCATTACATGTTAATAGCAGTGCGAGCAAAGCATTAGCCTTCAACGCTTTCCCTGAACAAATCACATATGAACTGCTTTGCAGAGAAAGCTGCAATCAAGTTGTCAAAAATATGAAACAAAGTAAAAAATCATTAAGGATTTAACAGAAATATGTCTAGAAAATATGTATCACAATTAAATAAGACATTTACTGCGTAGAAAATTGTTTTCTAACAGGGGGGTGGCATGATGTCAGTATGCAGAACTAATATATGGGCACATCATAGTTTTGTTTTCAATCTCTCATAACAGTAATAGTACCATAACCTAGAAAACAGAGAAATGAGTATGTGTATTGATTACATTTCTAGATCATTTTAGGATTTTAAAGAATCTGGGCACCACTTTGATCTCCGTGTAGTAACCACCATTTCAACAGAGTCCCAGTTTTCACCATGATGACTTATTGCAGTTCTACTGTTTTGTCTCTAGAGCTTCCAGTTGGGGAGTTTGCATTGTTATTCAACTATTGCATTTGTCTGATGAGGCATTTATTCTACAGGATACATCTAAGCAAAAAAGGATCAGTTGTTCATAATGGGTAATAGCGTACTTGGAAACTGACATGTAAAGAGAATTCCCAATGGGAACCCATATTTTCAACTCCTGTGTATCCTCTTTAAAGTCCTTTTAAAGTCACAGGGATAGATATGCAGTCAGAAAGACTAAAGCTGGGTACACACTGAGTGAAATTTGGCCAAATCATCAGGAATCAGCCAACATAGACCACTAGCAACAATGAAAAATATGCATGTAAAAGTGTGCTCAAAATGACAGATATTTGACATTTATATAAGTTGCTCCTTTTTCGCTGCCATTTTTGGAAAATGACAACACCCACTTGGTAGTCGATAATTTTTTTCTATGGGGTTACTAGACAGCAAGTCATGTGTATGCTTTCTTTCCCATTAAGTAATTCTAAAAGTTGTATGACTGGCAAGGTTATTTACCCTTACGGGAGATGGGGGTACCAACATCTCTTGTAAGTTACAACAACCAGAAGCTTATATGAGACTTTTAAGGTACCATGTATATATAATATCAGATAGTGTATTGTTTTAACACATTCATCTTTTATTATGATTCATAAAAATACTTTTAAAAAATTATAAAAAAAAGCAACTGAATCAGATACACATAGTAAAATCAATATGACTTACCCCAGAGAGAAAAATCCTACATGGATATTACATGTTTTTGAACATTTCCAAATCAGAGGATTTAAAGCTATTCTGGGTTCTAAATGCATTTTTTGGACTTATTCAGAAATCACATGGGGGATTATGCCTAACAGCAATACTATCAGTAATGAATTACTGGAATTAGTTGCTTAAAACACTATCAACTCTGCCTTTTCTGCGCAAACACTCTCCTGTACCCTAGAGCAGGAGGCAAATCCGCAAAGGATATGGTGGACATGAGACATCCAAGGCAATTAATGTGCACATAACTGTTCCTTAAGTTTAAGTTCTTTAAACCCGTGGGCTAAACAAAAAAAAACAGAACAGATTTACGCTTACGAGCATTGATGTACACATTTCCTGCTGTTTCCTTTGTATCCTGACAGTGGCCAGAGCTGATTGGCTGCAAACTCTGTTTAGCTGAGAATTTTCCAACCTGCTCCTTTGATTAGCTGATCAAGGAATGCCAGATGGAAGTGTGCCTATAGCGCCACTCACTGTGCGTATTTCAACCAGTCCAACAAGAATTGGCTGAAATTTGCACCATGTATGCCCTACTTTATGTTCCTAAATCACTCATCATTGCAATGATTCAGATAGTAAGGTAAGATAGTTTTCTGTGCTCAGATGTGGAGTATAGTCTGCTAATCCATTCACAATCCACAACATATTTTCCATCTTTTTTAACATCATTGATGCCCAGACTGCAGCAGATAGTGCCATATTACATCCCCACTCTACTTTGCAAAACGGGAAATAACTACTTTCTTACGGCATACTTTAATGGGCATCATTTAAGTCCAGACTGCAGCAGAAAGTGCCATATTACATCCCCACTTTACTGTGCAAAACGGGAAATAACTACTTGCCTACAGCATACTTTAATGGGCATCTAATGCCAATATGGGCAATCAGAGAGCTACAGACACTATACTATACAAATGAACAGTTTTAAACCCTCAGATTTCAAAAACATATGCAATATCCATGTATGATTTTTTGCTGTGACTCTGGGGGAGGTAATATTGACTGTACTGCCGGAATCTGCATCAGTTTTTTTTATAATTAATGTTTATGCATTTTAATGAGTTATAATAAAAGATGAATGTTTTAAAAAAAATACACTTACTAATATTATTTATACAAAATACCTTAAAAGTCCCATATACACCCATGTTCTATGTGTCTTCTGATACCACATTCATTTTTTTTTTGCCTAAACTATTTACATATTCATATTAACACATCTGACCACTGTGGCAAATCAGATACTTTAATCTTGTATGCTGACCTGCTAGAAATATCACCAAGTGCATGGATTAATAATGTCTGCTCCAAACCTGAACAGCAAAGTGGTTTATAACTGTGTACCATACTATATTGTTTAATTCTGGTATTTTTACTTTTGTTCCCAATGCAACCATATCTCCTAATGTGTATGTGACTTTGAGCAATCGAGTGGAATTATCTCGCTTTAAAGTTTTGCTTTAAACTTCCTTATCTGAGTCTGGTGCCTTTATGGAGAGACCCAAGTGATAATGAGGAGAAGGGACTATTGTGCTTAAAGTGCATCTAAATACAAAAATGTTATTTTAATACTGAATCATGCGAGTCCTTAGATGTGGTGACTGTATTAGTTTCCTTTTTTAGGTTTTTCCTGTATTTTCTCTTGGTATCCCTGTAAGAAGCACACTCTCTGTTCCCGGTGTGGTTAGACTCTCTCCGTCTACTGTATCGATGGAGGAAGCCATGGTTGTCACCCAGGCTGGATGTCAAACATGTCTTCCTCTCTTCATCTCCATTATATGGGGAGTAGAGGGGGAACAGCAGAAAGATACGATTGTTTCAGCTTTGCTCACAGGAAGTTCTAAGGACATCTGCGAAATCAACAGGTATGTTCTCTATTTGTTAACAATGTTCTTCACCTGAAAAATAAAAATGAATATAGCTACAACGTCTAAGGACTTGTAAACAGCAATATATATTACGTTTTGGTTCTTGGGTTTACATATGCTTTAACATGAAGACGTCCATTCTTTTGGGACATGTTTTTGTGTGTTTTTACTACTTTTAATATACTGTATCTGTGAGGCTGTAGTTTTTATTACCAATCATTATCCTTATAGTAAGGGACAAAAACATAATTTAGCTTCACACATAACATACAGCTTTTTAGTGATAATTTACACACCAAGTGTGGTGTGTAAGTTATTAATTTTATCCCATAGTTTTACTTTAAATACAGACAGTTTTAAAGTGTCAGAAACTGATGAACCTTTTAGCAACTTTCTCATTACCAAGAAAGAATGACAGTTTTTACTAGGTATATTTTCTATTTGAAACAAGAACCTGCTTCATATAGAAATATATAAACCAGGCATATAATATCTATATACCTGGTTTATATACTTAGGAGGGGCAAAAGTGCACGATATAGCCGAACACCAGAAATTGGATTTCTTGTTACACTTGCATAAAATCATTAAAAGTTAATTGGTTGATTGCTTGCTGTGAGTTACTGTACAGGTTCTAAAATAAACTTTATTGGTTTCAATGGACAGTTTTTCTACAGCCTTTTCTAAACCCTGCTTCTGATCAGTACAATAGGGAAGCAATAATATTCTTCATTTGTGCAAGTGAGCTTTATAGATTGTTTTCATATAAAGGGCAAAGGTTTCATGGCAATAAAAAAAGATGTTTATGCAATGTGACAGCCCCGCATATGGTGAGAAGTGGCCAGGCTAATACATTTATTTAGGCACATTAATGTGTCGAGCTCTAAATACGGAACCATGCATTTTTCCACACTGCACAAAAAATTGTATAAAAGAAAAAATTAACACATTTGACCTACTTAGAATGTCAATTACTAGCATTAGCTCTCGGGTGACTGGTACTCTGTTACAGCAAATGCTGTTCATAGGCAAAGGCAGCTCCTTCTTAACTTCCTGATAATACTCTTACCGGCTACTGAAAGAGAGCCAGTTACAAGTAAGCATTTGTAATAATCGGAATACTCACTTGTATATTGTTGTAGCAGTGTAACTTTCCTCTTAAGAACAGCTGCTTATTCTTGTATTTAGATGCACTTTCTTCCATTTTAAAGCAAAACTGTCAAAGGTTCTCTTTGGGAGCTTTGACTGTATTATTACTACAGTTTTTAAGAGCAGTGAACATATCTATTCATATTGTTACTTCAGTATATTAAGAGAGATTGGTTTCAGCTCCACAGTAGAATCCCAATGCACTTGAAAGTTCCTCCAAACAACTAGCAAGAGAGGCCAATATAGTCTTGTAGACAACTTATTGACAAAAAAAATTAGAAACAGCACAGCCAGCACACAATTATTGGCGCATAATGCACATAGAACTTGGTATAACCATACAACCACCACATCCATCACCACCATCTAACAGTGAGCATGCATGGTGTCCTGCTGATGTGATAATTTAAAAAACTTTTCTGTTCAACCTAAATATTTGGGACACCAATTGACAGTATTTTGTTTGCTCGTGATGAGGTGCTGTGTTAGCTATTTAGATTGAATGTTAGTTTGCTATACGCTATACCCATTGTATATGCACTTCTTCCAAGGATATTTGCTGCACTTGCAAGGTACCCATAGGTAACAAAATCAACAGGTTAAAAGGATACTTGTCTATGAGTACTTTTATAAGTTGAAGTCCAAGACAGATAAACACATTCACATGTTACATTTCTGATTCAAAGGGAGCAAACTAAGCATCTTGCATGTCAACCAGGTTCACTGACAGATGTTATCATGTTATAACAACATTATAATAGCTATTTAATCTGATCAGGAAGCCTGCCAGCCAGTAGTGGAAATAGTTTTTACCCTTTAAATATATAATATATATAAATATTGGTATTTAAAAATGTACTTATATTTTGTAAAAAAGAATTGGCAGCTGGTTTGTTTATTGCTTATGGGTTCATGGTTAGTTTGGGCATATTCAGTATCTACATACAGTATGTATCAAACACAAGATGTCCACACCAAGGACACAGCAGGCTTAACACCACATTTTCATATAATGCAGCAG
The DNA here is from genome assembly GCF_000935625.1 of Nanorana parkeri. Lineage (NCBI taxonomy): Eukaryota > Metazoa > Chordata > Amphibia > Anura > Dicroglossidae > Nanorana > Nanorana parkeri. The sequence continues at coordinate 189,840 of NW_017307789.1, forward strand.
TTTTTTTGTAGTGATCTGCAATCGGTTTTTGCAAGCATTCCTCTGAAGGCATGATAGAGAAACTTACCACTGGAATATAAAAACTGCTTTAGAGTACAATCCCTTAGACAATTAGAGATTTTGCTAATATATCTTAACTCACTAAAAGTTAATGAGATAATAGATTAAAGCTTGTATTCTGATTACCCTGTGTATATACTGTAGAAGAACAGCTCCAGACCGTATCTGGGAAGTATGCAATCCCTTGTCCATGTAACCATGGAGATGGAATTTACCATAGAAGCTTTCCTCTTAATAGATAATGTAAAAAAAACATGCTTTGAAAAAGAGTATCTTCTCAATATGTTGTCTACGCTAATGTTGATCATACACAATACATACACATACACATACACAATACAGTTTTAACAATGATGCAATAGATCTGAGTGTCTATCATGACATTTATATCTTAGTTGCATAAATTACATTTAAATGATAAAATATATTAAATTACAGTATTTCTGTTTTCATCCAGGCAATGCTGCAGTTCACCAGGCCACTCCACTCTCTTTTGGTAGTAGTCTGGTACTCTGAAAACCTCTGCTTGTGATACAAAAGAGCTCATTCCAGACAAGCCATCTCTCACATGCATAAAGCTTAATATAAGTCATGTTACTTGCAGCTGCCAGTCAGATTTAAACCTACTTAGAAAATCCAAGTGTTATTATGGATACAGGAAGCAGGGAGAGGTTGTTAAAAAAACACATGATTCAGGAAGTACTCTTCCAATGAAGCTGTGGAGATGCATGAAAGCTGGCTACAGTGGATTACTGAGAACTGAAGGAAAACTTAGTGGACTTGTGGACTTAAAGTGATGCTAAACTCAGGGGTTAAATCTTAAAAATGCCTTCAAGTACATTAACTATTAACAAAACTGTATCGTATTTGTGTATCACTCACTGGTAGATCCTCAAATCATCTCTTAATTCATGCTGACACTATCCTTCCTTCTGGAGGGTGGGTTCTTTTGTTCCCCATAGTCCCTGTGTGTGTGTTGTAGAGTAGCCACCGCCCAAAGCTCACTTCCGTGATGGACTATAATGTCACATTTAGGTTACTAATTTGTATTTAAGTTATAGTATATCATGGGAGCGAGCTTGGAGCGGTAGCTACTTTACAACACACATAGGGAACAAAAGTAGCCACCTGCCAGAAAGAAGGACAGTGTCACCTCCAATTCAGAGATGATTTTACGATCTACCGCTGAGTGATGCACAAATAAGATACATTTTTGTATATAGTTAAGGTAATTGAATTGTTTTTTTAAGATTTAACTCCTGAGTTTAGTGTCACTTTAAGACATTTACAGTGTTTGTTAGATAGCACTGATTGGTTTTCCCTGTTGACTGCACCTGGCCAACTTGTGACTATATTACTGAAGGGTATTTTAACATGTGCTTAGGACTTTTGAGTATGGAGAAGCATGTGACGTCCTCTGTGACAGTGCTCAGGCCTGAGCGACCAGTCACCAGTCCCTGAATATTGTCACTTTGAGCGTGCTATGACATCATCCTTCTATCGAAGCTGTAACACCAGTTGACCCTAGAGATTAGACGGGTGCAGATGCTGCAGCAAGGAGTCAGGGAAGGACTGGGTCTAGGTAAGTAAACATAACTAAAGGATGGGTTCTGTGCAGACACTATCACACAGCCTTATGGCTAAAAAAGAAAATGTATTATCCATGCTTTCTATGCCCCAATGTTGCCCCCACTTCCTTCTCTGATTCTGGTTGCAGCCCGACTACTAAATTAAATGGTGTCCAGCATAGCTTAACAACTTCCAGTGACACTAGGCTGTCAGTGACACAAACACTGCACACATATTATTATGCAGAATGGACTTACAGTGTAATGCTACCTATAGCACTGCAGTAGATGGTCTTGACTGGTGCCTAGAACACCATTATCTGTGCAAAAGTGAAGGCTGTCCACTGGTGACACTGGAAAAGGGGAAGAGGAACAATGCCTGTCCCATGCAGGGGCGGACTGACCATTCGGGTCAGGGAGCCCTTCACTGACCGTCCCCTCCCTACTACCTCTCTGCCATCTGCACCTGGTTAGCGCGCCCGCGTCAGATGCAGCTCTGTAATAGCCGGCTGCTCGCTCCTCAAGTGGGTCCTCGGCAACCCCTCCCACATCCACGATCAGCGCGGTGAGAATAAGAAGAAGTAAGAAGGAGCAGGCGTGGGAGGATGACAGCTGCCGACAGACCTAAAAACCTTTTTTTTAAAGATTTGAACAGAGTGGAGAGAGATTAGAACACCTGTCAGGTTTCATTGCTGTGTGTGTCCTCATTAGGGAGATTCACCCACCCTATTTGTCATGGTGACCATTTCACTAAAAGTGAAAATCCCAAATTTTGGGATGTCATCAGCACAAGACTAGATGGGAAATTTTCCAATGGGGACCCTGATGACCACCAGGGATTTCCATCTCTTTCAATAGATTTCCACTTACTTCCTGTTATGACTATCAGACAGAAAGTGAAGGGAAATCCTTTCTCTTTCTCTATGCAAGATTAAAAAAAAATGTGGCTTCAGTTCTACTTTAACATTCCACAGAATTATTTTACTTGTTGCCTGAAGTTGCATTTAACTATCTGTGTCTCTTGTTTCAGGATTGTTTTTTTTAACGGTCTTCTGTCTGGTTATCTTATATAAATACGCTGATATTAAATATATTTTGTATTATATATCATGTAGACAGGGATTTAAACTATTCTACATTTGTAACAAAAACCTTGTATGGGTTCTGTCACCTACCCAGTAAGTCCCCATACATTCAATATATATTTAAAAAAACAACATTTTACAAAACAATGAACAGAATACAAAAATCTGTTGAAAAAGGTGTCTTTGGGTTTCTACAACTGATGGGCTGTCACTTTAAGCTACTCGGATATACTCTTGAAATGAATATGGTATATTTTAAAGATAAGACAGGTTTGTGTCTACGAGCAGCTTATGACACAGCAGGAGGAGATTGGGATATGAAGTGCAGAGTGTCTTTTGAAGAAGTCTGTCTGTGCTGATTTTTCAGCCAATGTATTGCAAAAGTACTTTAAAGTAGTTGACATTTAACCACGGATTGATTACCATATGCTAATTGGACTCTGAAACTGTAGCCTTTTAGAAAATATTAATGCTGCACAATCTCTGTGAGAACATTTCTGCTCTCCTGCAGCCTACGTGTATCATTTTATTAAATACACACCAGAAGCAGTGATATATTTGAGTATGGTAATCTCTTGCCCTTTTACCTTTTATCTATATTTCCGTTTATTCTGCATTTTGTTCACAAATTGTTGTGTTTGTAACACTAGTCAAAATTCTTCATGCAGAAACATCTATGGCTAAACCTCTTACAAGGTGAAAAGCATCAGAGGGAGAATCATCTGTCATAATAAACTGTATTGCCTTTCTAGATAACCCATAGTGCCCTGAGAACCCATTGCCATGTATTGTGATTATTTAGAAAACAAAGTCATTATACATACAGCAAAATGTAAAATACAAATTAATAAATATAGAAACTTTAGAAGATAATTAAAATAACTGACTTAAAATAATTATAGTTTCTTTTTAAGACTGGTTTCAACTTACACTGGGCATTTTTTACTCTATAAACCTTGTTGCTAATGAGTGCTTAGTAAATAACAGGGGCTGGATCTGGTCATCTCTGGCCAGCTTACTCCTGTATTGTATTAAGAGAGTACTTTGTTGTTTTTTGTAAGAATCCCCCTTCATACTTAATGTTCAATAAGTTCTAGTTACAGTTAAAGCTCTATTCATCCCAAAAAAAGATATAAAATTATTTTTGTTACAGACAAACTTGCACAGTGCTGATAAATGGCCTGGTAAAGAAGGGAGTGTAATGATGGCATGTTGCAAGGTAAGCTTTTTATACTTTGCAGCGGCCCTTCGCACATGACCCACAGCTTTTTAATGATAATTTACCCACCCATGCAGTGTGTAGATCATATTTTTTTCTTCTGGAGTTTGTCTTTAAACTAGAAGATTTAGTTTTAGACCTGAATCACACACTATTCATTTGGCTGGCCTGAAACCATCTTTGAAATAGTTGATGAAGGGCTCGTGACTGTTGCCTTGCAAGGGGGGTGCCTTCTGGTTTATTTTATTTGTTACACTTATAATGGAGTGGTGGATGAAATTTGATTTGAAAAAGTATACAGCATTGATGTTTAGTTGATTATATCAATATTTACATGTATGTCAGAAGAAGGTACAGCCTTTAAAAGCACCAATTAGAAATAGGAATTTGTAAGAATCAGGATTTTTTAATCTTAAATTGATATAATATATGCAGCATTACCTAGGAAGCTGTGTGTTCTGTTATTCCCTTACATTCTCTTTTTTCATATGTGCATTTCAACTGAGTAATAAGCTGCTCAACTGGAGTTCAGCTATAACACAATTTCTCCTTTATGGTAACAATTATATGAAATACAACTTGGGAATTTACCTAATATTTTAAGACACTGAAAAGAAGAATATGGAGAAATGCAATGTTTGTCAACTGTGTGTAGACTATGCATAGAATCTGTAGACCAATAGCTAGATAGGTACTAAAAGCCCAATATCCTGTAACATTGTTGGAAGAACTATTTGTTTTGATCGGCAACATAATTCCTGTAAACTACATTCAAAATAAATGTTGTGTGCAAGTCAGTGGAGCCTGCTTTTCAATACTGGATCAAGCAATCTGATCATCTGACATGATAGATTTCCTTGTATGAATGAAGAAAAGCACAGTTTAGACATGCTTTTCATGTGGATTGTCATAGCTGTTACTTAGAATATTATTTGTTCCCTATGTCATTATTACAGAGAGTAAACAGTGGCCTTATTTTAAAGGTAACTGAATTGAAATGCGCCACCTCTAGTAGTTAGCAGCCATTTATGGTATAAATCAGTTTTTATAAATTTAAATGCTTAAACAGTATAGTGTATTTCAAGACACACATAGCATGAGTTATCATTGCACTGATCACCTTAAATCTATTTTTATACGACTTTCTTAATTTTTAACAGAAATTTCATTTTCCACATTTATACTTGCTTGCTGATTCATACTACTGTTATTACACTAAAATATAACTAAACCGCAAAACAAAATTGAATATATTGCAGCTTACCAGTATTTAGATATGGTGGTTGCATTAATTTTTTTATTCTTTTCAAAAACATTTTCTGCATGTGCAGAAAAATATCCAGCTTTCTCAAATATCGCCTGTGAACCTCACAACCACATATTCCTATCTCATGGTGATAAGGACAAGAGGCAGTGTTTGTAGTCCAAATGAGGATAATAGCCTAGGGTGACAAAGCTTCTCCTTTATAGATACTGTATGGTGAGTGAGTAAGGTCAAAATAGGACAGGAAAGTGTGTTGCTGGCAGGATCACCAGGTAAAAATATTGGTAAAAAAAGGCTTAAAAAAGGAAACTAATGCAGTATTCACTCCTAAGGACTAATATGCTGCAGTATGTATTTTTGTTTTGGGGTATAGAAATGTTTTAAATGTAGAAATTTGCTGTTTAACCACCAGAGGACAGGTAGACAAGCTACTAGCAATGACTTTGACTAATTGGGAATTGTTTTCAATGTGTCAGCTAACTCACAGTTTTATAGTATTTGAAGTATAGGTCTTTTCTGAATTGCATAGTGAACAAAATCAGACGCCTGGCGCAAGAAAAAAAAAGGGTATTTCCACAGTGGTGTGTGCGAGGACCTAGAGGGGAAAAGAAAAAAAGGGGGCTTTTAAGAAACAAGTCCAGACCTCGTGTATAAAAATCTTAGAAGTACATTTATTCAAGCTGAATAGAAGATCAAAAAATATACTAAACCCGAATCAAGACATATACATAAGAAAAAGTGAGATACAAATAGGTGAATGAACTCATATAGAATATGAAAAAAATTGGCTTTCTAAGAAGCCAAGATTTGTGTTTATGGGGAGGTTGGATGTTGCAAATCACTGGGGACATAAAATAATCAGAGATTCCAAGTTTGAAAAGGTGTAATCAGACAGAAATTTACAATGTAACAACTCATATAGGAGCCAAAACAAAAATACCTCTTGCAGTGTGTGGTGTTGCTGTTTCTTTCCCAGACATCTGTACAGCTGGCCGCAATCGCGGTCATTTTAAGTGCTGGGCTCCGAACGTCATGTGATGCCGAACCGCCCCTAAGGGCGGGGGCTAATCAACTAGACATGAGACGTAGAAAGGGAAACAAGCCATAAAGTATAGTAATTGCTAGCAGTTGGTATAGTCTCAATCTTCCAAACAAAGTACATATATATGCAGCAGAGAAGAGAGCCAACAGGCCTCATATATGTATATATGTATTCCCAAATTAAAATGCTGAGCAGCTAGGCCTTTGCTACGTCTCCACGATCCCTCCATATAGAAGTGCGACTATGGCAGTATCAGGCCCGACAGACATCCCAGGTTGTAAAAATGCATATTGAAGCTAGTAATCAAGGAATGTTTAATAATAATATAATCATCAGAGTAAGGGACATTTATAATGTATCGAAAATACTTATATACTGTGTGTAAGTACTATTCTCAGTAAAATGCAGTTCATAATCCAGGAGATATAGGATGTGCACACATATATACATACATGTATACATATATACATCCTTGTAGTGGAGAGAGGACACAAATCCCATAAGAATTGCTTTTGTGATTTCGGAGCATGTGTACAGCTTGAACAGCATCTTTAGATTAACAAGGTTTATACTACATATCATTTAAGAAAAGACAATAGATATATACATTGTATCAACTTATATCTCAAAATTCTACAATTAGATATGTAAGATCGGAAAAGTGAATGCGGATATATATAAGAATTTTTTAAAATCTATATGTACATACATGAATCATAATAGTTTCAAAGAATTCTACTAGCATGTGTATTGCTTATAGCGTCAAAACATAAGAGGTAGTAGTGCGGATAGAAATACATATATACCATTACATTATTTCATTATTATATTATTATTATTAT
>NW_017307789.1:199836-217375 GCF_000935625.1 Nanorana parkeri
ATATATATATATATATGTGAATATATGAAAATATATAAGTGTATATTAAGGTGATATTGTGAGTGAAGCAAGCTGAATAGAAGATCAAAAAATATACTAAACCCGAATCAAGACATATACATAAGAAAAAGTGAGATACAAATAGGTGAATGAACTCATATAGAATATGAAAAAAATTGGCTTTCTAAGAAGCCAAGATTTGTGTTTATGGGGAGGTTGGATGTTGCAAATCACTGGGGACATAAAATAATCAGAGATTCCAAGTTTGAAAAGGTGTAATCAGACAGAAATTTACAATGTAACAACTCATATAGGAGCCAAAACAAAAATACCTCTTGCAGTGTGTGGTGTTGCTGTTTCTTTCCCAGACATCTGTACAGCTGGCCGCAATCGCGGTCATTTTAAGTGCTGGGCTCCGAACGTCATGTGATGCCGAACCGCCCCTAAGGGCGGGGGCTAATCAACTAGACATGAGACGTAGAAAGGGAAACAAGCCATAAAGTATAGTAATTGCTAGCAGTTGGTATAGTCTCAATCTTCCAAACAAAGTACATATATATGCAGCAGAGAAGAGAGCCAACAGGCCTCATATATGTATATATGTATTCCCAAATTAAAATGCTGAGCAGCTAGGCCTTTGCTACGTCTCCACGATCCCTCCATATAGAAGTGCGACTATGGCAGTATCAGGCCCGACAGACATCCCAGGTTGTAAAAATGCATATTGAAGCTAGTAATCAAGGAATGTTTAATAATAATATAATCATCAGAGTAAGGGACATTTATAATGTATCGAAAATACTTATATACTGTGTGTAAGTACTATTCTCAGTAAAATGCAGTTAGTGAGAGATTCTATTATATGTGGGCTTATTACTCTTATTCTAGGACACATATCTCCCATAGAACTGTCTCTCTCCCCTGAAGAAGCCCTTTCGGGGCGAAACATGTAGGGACTTACAGGAGCGTTTATACCATTCTGATAACAAACAACCATATACATCGTAACTGCACGGTATTGTCACCATTACTACAGTATTATACAGCAGTATTATACAGCAATCATCTAGGTCCTGGTACTGCGCTGTACCCACCAACCAACTCCCCCTCTGCTGTGAAAACACAGAGGGTTACTCACTCAGCACAGTGATCATTCAGTGAATAAATAGTCATTTTTATCAATGAATACTAAGCATTCTCTGATTAGATAAGAGGTGAATCATGACATCACCCGCCTTGTCCAATCACAGAATGCATACTATTTATTAATAAAAATACTAGGCATTCACTGAATGACTGTTGTGTTGAAGAAGTGGCATATTTTTAGGTTAAGGTAATCATTACTGTTGTACAGTAGGTCTTGCTACTTGTTATGATAGTTTGTGAACTGCCTTCACTCTTTCTTCTTGCCAAAGAGAAATGTCTCATGTTACTTAAAGTACATCAGTCCTGAGAAAATGATGAACACTGCCATTGATCACCTTTTTTCGAAAATACTAGTTGGCTGCTGTGTATGGTTTCAGAGTCACAGACCATGAATAAGCATGCATCAAGTGGAAGTCAGAGAAGTTTTAAACATTATTTTTTTTCCAGGTCAGCAATTTAGAAAACACTGGAACAAACCATCAGCATAACTTTCAGACAGCTGTCATTTCCAGCTGTAGCAGCCTATATGGTTCTGATGTGGGAGGTGTACTTTATTTTGGAGACCCTTATGTACTGCTTTGGTTCCAGTTTCCACTTTTTCATGAAGCAATGTAAAATTTACAGAACTGACTCATCTTATATGACCTAATTTTAAAGATAACTGTTTGTAGCAAACTTTGTTCCTTCTGTTAATAGACAGTTTTATAGCTAACTGCTTGACCTCATAATGATAACACACATGTTTTATCATCATAAGGTCGGGTATTTAACTGGACAATAAATGTTCAACCTCATGTGAATGTGACCTCTCATCTCTGAATTTAAGGTCCTATTCACGTTCTAAGTCAAAATAGGCAAAGTAAATTCGGGGGTAAGTTAAATGTTTCACACAAATGTCTGCACAATTATATTATTTAAAATGTATTGTTCAGGGTGTTGCCTAAGCACAGCCTTGACAAGTTCTCTTGAAACATGATCATTTTAACAGATGTTGAACAATTTCTTATACACTTAGAAATTAAAACAATAGTGGACATGCTATTGGTGTAGCTGTTATCACTTAGTTTTGAAATTGAGAAATCTTATTTTCTTGGATTTTAATGCCCATTCTGCTTTTTCTAATTTATCACAGACTGGTCACAGGTTGGTCCTGCTTTAGTTTCAAGACTTCACACGGGTCCTCCCTGTGTCTGCTTTGTGTACAGTCTGAAAATCTGTTGGAGAAATTAAAGTTGTCTTCCTTGGATGTAAACTGCCTTATTGTATGATTTGTTTCTAAAAAATGTCACACAAAAGAGCCTATCTTTGTCTGTTCTTGGTACAATGAGAGAATCTGTCGCTAATGAAAATGGGCTGTGCTGTTTTGTTGTTTCTGATATACAACAAAATGTTTTCTATGGAATTGATAATGGAGTTTGACAGTGATAAGTTTTTCTCTGATGTCAAGATTGCTCACTAGGTCCATGTGTCTGCCTGAATACAATTGGATAAACTGTTGATGAATGCTGATCTTTGCCTACCTTCTGAAATTATGATTGATAATGTTGATTGGACAATAATATGTTTTTGTTAAATGAGTCTCTATCTACTTATTTTAACTTTACTGGCATTATATAAAAAGCAGAATATTAACTGCATTTTCTCTGGATTGTACTTTATTATGTACTGTATATTGCAAATTGGCTTAATTAAATGCTTTGGTGGGTTTTATATTATAACAGTAGATGTTATAAAACAGTGGTTATGGCTTAGTATCTGGAATGAAGGCTAAAACTCATTATCAAACTCTGGTAGGCCATGTTACAAAATGGATTGTCACCAGGCTTAATCAATGGGGCAATCATGGATATTTTGACTTTATATGTAATAAAAATTGTCTATCACTTTTTTGAAGTCAGTACAAAAAAATATTTTTATGCTGTCTGATACAACCTATGTTCACATCAATCATAAGTGCAAAGATACCCTGGACCACTTATTCAGCACTTGGGGCTGGTGCAGACTTTGCTGATTCTGGGACACACACATGGGATTTCTATACATGTGCATTCGGATTTGGTGGCTCATCCGAATCCAAAATAACGCATGTATTACGTGCCCGCATATACGGGCATACATAAATTTGTTTTCATAAATTGGCCGCCGGCATGTTCTGCGCATTGCCGCCACCATCTTGGAAGCGGGGCGTATGACGTCATGACAGTGACGTCACACGCTGAATGGGCGGTGTCAATATCAACGGCCGGCACGTTCTTTGCATGCCATTTTCGTTTTCATTTGTTTTGCTTGAAAAAAATTTTTTTTGACGTGCACATGTCTAGTGGTTTCCACACAGCCCCATTGATTTCAATGGGGTTACATCCACACATCAATTACATGCACTATGCGTTTTTTTAAACCGTGATCGTACGCAATTTGCACGATTGCTATCTTGGCAGGAAACCGTGAAATCTGCCTGGGGTGACTGGGGGGTCATTAGAAAATAATGACACCCCAATTGATCGGCGGTGGTGGGCGATTCTGGGACCACGCGACCATTTGTGCGGTTTTGTGCACTATTGCAGCGCGGTCACAGATTGCCCAGGTGTGAACCTGGCCTCAATTAAGCAACAAAATCAAAAACTACAAAATTTCAGGATAAATTTGCTTATCCAAACCAGAAAGCACTCTAAGCTAGAAATATTGTGTCTTGTAGCTTTAGTAATCGGACAATTTGCATCCTGCAGAATTTCCTTATGGCGTTTTTGCTTTTATATGATTTAAGAGTGCTTGCAATTTTGGGCCTACAATCACCATGTGAGATCCTGCATTTAATAATGTAGTTAATTTATATTCATTTTTTGTGAATTAATAATGCAGTTACAACAAGATTTAAAAATAGCATAAGATTTGTGTGAAGGGCAGTCGACGCACGAGCTACCGCTGTCCTTCACTCGTCCTCAGGATTATTTCACATATTTATAGCACAACATTAAAATGATGGTGAACCCTGGTGATGTGATCCCCCTGCTGTAGTTCCAGGTTTTGCTCCCACCCATCTTGTTACTTTGTATGTTTCTGCTAATTGTAGGATATTCATCTCTCATACAGTTGCATGATTTCTTCTAAAATGAATTGATTCTAAAATGCTTGAATAACCAACAGGGATGTTAGAACTTCCTCATAACAGCATAGTAGGTGTGCAGGTTTGGGATTTCCATTGATGCCCCATTTGGAGTTCCTGAGATGCGAAGTAAAATTGTTAGATGACTTTTGATTGGACTGATCCTTTAAATTCAGAAACAGGAACATTTAACGAATGGATCACTTTGAAATAACACAGATGCATTATCATACTGGTTGTAAAAATCTAATGAAACATACACAAGTCTTTATGTAAACATGCATTGAGCTGGGGCACACTGTGGTCACATTGCCTCCTATAAAGTGACTTGCTCTTGGTAAAGAACTGGCTGGAAAAATGTTGCACAGCTATTGTCAATGTCTTTATTCAATTTAACACTAATGATTGCACTGCATTAGCAGTGTAATCATTAGTGGCTAAAGCTTTAGCCATCTTTTGTATTTCATTCTATGTCATTCTGCTCCTCTCAGAAGGACAGAAGGTGAAAATAGAGAGATTGTAATGTTCACCTTCCTGACATCACATGTTTTGGTGCCAGGCTTTAACTATAATCTTCACAAGAGAGGCCTCTGCCATGCAGATGTCTGAAAAATATGTCAAATATTCCTGTAGAACCTTTGAAAGGAAAAGAGGACTTGAAACAGATAAAGGTCATATGATTACAAGTACAGCATGCTACAATGGCTCTTTTTGTTTCCTTTTTTGTTGCTCTTTCTTAAAAAGAATGATAAAAATAATGATTGTTCACTAAAGTCTCATGCTTCTGGCAGGTGATATGCATTCTGCACAAAATGTATGCATCAGCAGTGAAAAGTAAATCTAGCATTACAAATATATTCAAATACACGTGTTACATTCATTTTAAGCTTTATTTTTTGCAAACAAAAATAGACTGGTTATTTTCCACAGTGAATGTTCCCTTAGTTTAATAAGGTGAAGCTGCGTCCTCTTAAAAATGATTTGTGCAAGTAAAAATCTTTTTTTTTTGTACTTCTCTTGTACGATATTGGGTTTTAAAAATAAAAATAACTTTACTTGCTTGTTAATTGTTTCTTAAGCTAAGTGAAAACTAGCAATGTGTACATTCTCTTTTCTTTTTGTATACCAACATTGTGTACAGTAGAAAATTGTGTGACTGTTAACTCACCCTGCTATTTGGCGTCACTTTGTGCTAGTCATCATTTAGCTGGAACTATATATATAGTCCTGGCCTCACCGTAAATAGAGCAAAGTATAAACACTCCGCTCCACAGAATCAAAGCCAGAATTATAGTACAGAACAGCATTTTTCAACTTTGAATCCATGAAACCCTATCTAGGGACATGTGTTAGCCAGGTACTCCCACCCCTTACTTAATAAAAATCAGGATATTTTAGGAGCGCTTTGACTAGGGTACATTTTATCTCCTGCAGAGTAACTAGAATAAACTTATCCTTGACTGCACTCCACAGTTAACTTATTTATAGTAGATCTGTGACTAGGCTGTGGTCATTCAAGTGTTTTCATATTGTGAACAAGCAGTGAACTTTAAAACAAGCCCTAGCTGACCTCTATAGCTACAGGCAGTGTGGGTAATTAATCCCCACAGTTCACAGCAGAAGCATTAAAGTTATTCTCTCAGCAACTCAGCTCCCCCTGGCCCCCTCCCAGAGCACCGATCTGTGTTTATATTAGAGATGAGAAGGCTGAAAGGCTGCTGAATCATTGATGGGGGTGCAGGGTGAGCTGAGCTGGCTTAGACAATTACTTTAGTGCTTCTGCTGCAAATTTTGAGGATGCATTGCTCCAGAGTGTCTGCAGCTACAGAGGCCAATTGGGTTTTTTATGCATATTTATGGCCAATTAATGATTTGTAAATATTCATAACCTGGTCACAGTTACACTTTAATCAAATACAGTAAACAAGTACATTTCACAAACTTAGAGCGTGTTTTGTATATATGGAATGTAGAAATGGGTAAACAAGTATGTACATAAAACACACCAAAGTGCACCCTTCCCTTGTGAAATATTGTATAATAAAGTAAAAAAAGCACACAAATAAATATACTCACAAACACCACAAATATGAAATGTTTGTAATCAACAGCACAGAAGTAGTAGATTTGTCACACCATCAAAGCTAGGTGCATCCATCAACCCTCCATTTAAATCAAGCTACTGCCCAATGTGAAAGAAAGTATCAGCTACACCAGCTAGTATGCTACTTTACTGTACTGTACTTTCTGCTCAACCTCCGTGCCAAGATTCTATAGACCACACTGTACTTCAGGGAGAGCAATGAAAAGTAAAGTGCTCTTATGGTTGAAACATTGGCTGATGGAGGGGGCTAACCAGCTCACCAAATGTGGAATGTAAGAATACAAACACCATTAAGAGGAAAAAAGGCTAGAGACAGGGAGGACACAGCTCAATGGAAAGTACACAACATTTTTATGAACAAATAATTAATAGAATAGTTTTATAATCAGTAGAAAATTGGTTCCATCAGAGGTTTTATTGGCACTGAAATAGTAAAAAACATGGTATATAATTTTCAGCAAGTGTTACCTGAATTACTATTTCAAGTTATGATCTGCTATATAAGCATTCACACTTACAGGTATGAGATTCTAAGGATTCATTCATGAGATTTTTGAGCTCAACACAATAACAGAATTTATTGGTATATAGTATGCAGACTTGAATACAATGAACCAACAATCTATTTAACTACAACATACAAAGAAAAGATTTAAACATGCCAAATACCCAGACATTGGTATCTAACAGACAAACAGACATACAGTTAAGTGGGGGAAAGATTATATGTATAGTTACCCATTAATCGTCACATGAGGGCCCCATCCTGGTGAAAGAGAGCTAGCTTCTTTCCTCAATCATTAATATACCCATGGTGTCCACAGGGATGCATGGCAAGCCTCCGATTGGTTGACTCCCAAGGCCTAGTGGAGATTGGAGGGTTTCCAAAACCCTCTTTACAACTCCACACCCCTCTCTATGCAATTATTCGGACATGCCTGGGCTGGACAATGACCCTATTTACAATTCATTGGGCCTGCCACTCCCCTCAACAGTGATAAGCACAACAAAGACTTTATCTACCTCCTAGCTACCCCCACCTCAGGTGAAATGTTTAAAACAAGAAATAAAACTATATACATATGTCTCATGAAGATTTGACATAAACTCATAAGGTAACACAAGTGACTTGCATATTGATGTATATTTAAATGCTGGCATACTAAGAGATAGGCTGACAATTTAATTAGCTATTGAATACTGTACATACTAAGCATGTTTCCTGTCCCCGTTATAATATAATCTTGGAGCTAAAAGCATGTCTATTCCCAAGAACAAAATGTAATATAATGCAGATATTATTTCTTAACCAGTTGACATCCGCGGTGTTAAACCCCCTTCCCATCCAGGCCATTTTTCAGTATTCAGCGCTGCGGTACTTTGACTGACATTTATTCCGTCATGCAGCGCTATTTAAATGTGGTGGCGGCATTAGTTTTCTTTTTCCAGACTTGTTTTACTTTTATATTCACTTACAGGGTTATTCACAAAGCTGCCAAAGGCAGTCGAGTGAATAACCCTGCTGAAGTGAAGTGAGCCAAACACAATGGTTCATTTTGCAAACCATAAGTGAGCAAATAAGCAATGTTCATTGTTTGGTTTTACATGCACTCAATGTGATAGGTCCATTGGGATATTGGCTAACACTGTACAATGTCTTTATCAACATGCCTATCTCACAACATGATGATGGATCAGATGTGTTGTAAAAGGGGAGCACATTTAAATAAAAAGTCTGAATTCACCCAAAGGTTACAGTGAAATGTTAATGGTTCTGGTTTTATGCCTACAAGGCATATTAGAAGGAAGGAACCAATCCCCCCAAAAAAGGAGCAAATGGTACTGGATGCCATTAACTTCTTCACTGAGATGCTGTAGCTATCATTATCACTGAGAAATATACCAGCTATTTTATATATGGCCTATAGTGACTTTTATAGTTTTTTTTAGAAATGCAATGTTTAATAGATCAGCTTGATTTAACTAGTATCACTATATGTTATTGTTTCAAAAATCTTTACCTTTATAAATAATTTATACTTATATACAATATCTACAATGCTACACAACAGCCATGCTTTGCTAAAGCTTCTCACGATGCAAACTTGTGAAGCGGTCAGCTAATTGAAAACAGTGCACTTCCCTTGTGCCTGATATCTTATCTTAACAGCTGTTAAGCAGCAAGTAGACATTTAATAAATAATTTCATGTAATAAAATATGTGATAAAATATGAAAGCTGAGCATCAAAAAATGTGAAAGACAAACAATATAATCAACTTTCCAAGATATCTTCTATGTACGTACACAATCCATCTTCCCTATGTATTGTAGATGAGGAGTTGGGAAGGTGTTTGTAAATCAGGAGGGCAGTCTAAGCAAACAACGCTGCTCCTCCTGAGAGGAGCTAGCATAGGGACTAGTTAGCTGCAATATATTTTCACGCCTCTAATACACAACTTGGTTTGTAGTCAGGCTAAAAAAGAAACTAACATGACGGGCACAGAAATGGAAATTTTGTAGTTAATAAAGATAATTCATGAACATGCAGAATACTGTACAGTATTCATATTTTGTGAAAAAAAAGAGAACCAATTTAAGAAAAGAATAAGAACATTTTACTGTCAATTGAAGCAGTTTTTATTTCCAGCAATCTGGCATTCTTGGGATACCACTTGTTACTCCACATAAGCAGCATTAAAGTTTTATGAGAATTGTTTTAACACAAGAAATGCATGAAAGATAATCTTTCTGTTAGGCCATTAAACATGAAGTTTACAGGTCATAAAAAGGAATCATAAAATTGTATAAAAGATGCTATAATAATTTGTCAATTGTATGTGTTCACATTGTTTGTCAAGCGCATGTGTGTTATTTTACTTCTGTTCATGTGATTACTGATATTGATTTTCTGGCAACAAAAAAAGCAAATACCAAAAATGTATTGTTCAATATAAATATATTGACTGCTTACATTATTAACAAGCTTGTTTTAGGTAAAATATGTCATATAGTATAAATCATTTTTCTGTATTCGCTACCTATTATTTAATTATTTCTCTTCAAACAACGCTAATGCCATATCATATTTTGAATTAATGGTTTCTTAAAAATTAGCATTGTTTTATAACAGAATACAAATATATCGGAGTTGCTTAAGACCTCAATATAGATATAGATTTTATTCTGTACTAACTTATGCATATAATTTTGTTTTGCACATTATTGTGCTTACATAGTTTATGTTTTCTTGATGTTAGTGGCATGAAAATGAAAGTTTTTACATTTGAGATTCAAGAATAAATTCAATTCAGGTTGTAGGCACACAACTTTTTTTTATAATATATCAATAAATATTTGTGGTAGTAAATCAACTTTTAATTTAACAGTATGTGTTAAAGTGGTTATAACATACTCATGTGAATGACTGCTGTCTTCTAGCATTACCCTTTTCCCATTAAAATAATAACTAGATATGTAAGCCAGCAAAAATTTTGTTTCGGTTAGTTTTGTTTCGGATTTTGTAATTATTTCCTTTTTCGGGATTCGGGTCTGAAAGTCAATTTGTTGTTTGGTATTCGGATTCAGATGAATCCTAACTTTCATGAATTTTGGATGAATTAAATTACATTTACTAACAAAAATTCATTGAAGAAAAAGTGACATAAAAAGTGACATGTTTACTATAGATTGGGGTAGGAATTTTAGGAGCATCCCGATGACAAAAAAAAGCATGAGGGCCCCCTAAAATCCCTTACTACTGCCATCTGTGCAGAAGCTTCTTCCACTGCCAGCATATTTCTTCATAGAGCAGCCAGTGAAAGAGCAACTCCTGTACAAGGGTGATGGAGTTTCTTTATCCAGGTGCTTGGCACCACCCTTTATCATTTTATGGTGTACATTGCACTGTGCTACCAGCAGTGCTAGTAAAAAGGGAAAGAAATGTTTTGGGCAGAAAAGACATACAAAGTCTCTTCTACCAATACAACTCTGCCTACTAGCATTTTCATATTGGTTCTGCCTTAAGTAGGCAGCATCTTTAATTGTACTTTTTCTTTGATTGAAGAGCAACTTTCTTAGACATATTTACTTTTTAAGTGTCCACTTAACGTAATTCCAGTCCAAATTTTAAACAATCATTTCAATGAAAAAACAAGGTTGTTCAGTAGCCTTCTATATGTTATAACTGAGTGTCTCTGAAGCAGAAAAACAGCCCTGTTTCCATGATGCCATTGAAGCTTCCTTTATTGCAGACTTCCATTAACTCATCCAACACAATTATTACCGTTTGTAAAATTTGCCCCTCCTACTAGATTGTAAGCTCTCGCAAGCAGGGCCCTCCTAACCCTCCTGTATTGAAATTATATTGTAATCGTACTGTCTCCCTCCATTTTGTAAAGCGTTGCACAAACTATTGGCTATATAAATCCTGTATAATATTAATAATAAAAATAATAATAATAATATAACAAAATGCACAATGTAGTGGTTAGACAGATTATATGGGTTGTCAGACATTGGTCTGCCTATGAGCTGGATTTGCTTTGCAAGCAATTCTGATTAAAACTGTTACATTACTAGATTCTACTTTAGACCAGATTTTTTTCTTTTAAAGCAAAAAATTTAAGGTTTGAACAAGTTAGGTAAAATCCATGGTCACTGCTGAAAAGCATCACAAATTGCTTGGTGTGATTCAACGAATGGGCTTCTCTTTTTTGTGTGCATTTGCTCATAAGAAAATTCTGTGCTTGGGAGAAAAAAGTAACAGCACTGTTAAATTGGCCAATTTGTGTGTGCATGTTAATACAAAATTATCTCCTGGTACGGTGTTACAGTATGTCACTTAACGCATGAGTGCCTGGTTATCACAGAAGTGGGACACTTAGAGCTTTTTCGATCGTTTATCTAGAACTTGCTTATTATTTGAGGTGCTCATAAGAGATTGTGTGTAATTTGCATTCTTTTGTTCAATGGATTTTACCTTGCAGCTTTGTCTCTAAGCAGCTTTATGAATGAAAAGGAGCATGAAGGATGGATGAATAGAATAGGTACACAACCTTATTATCTATGTTAACCACATAAATTGTGTTGATTTCAAAATGTTTTGTTAAGAGAGAGAAAAAAAACTTACAAACCAATTTATGTCTGTCATTACAAATTATAGTTTATTCATTGCATGGGTAAAATTATGCCTAGTCCTTGACATACACATGATTTATGTTTTAAATTACAGTACCGCATCCTGAGAACATATGTATGAATATATTTATATGTTAATTATGGCTATTGCATCATGACAATACAGTTATCAATAAAAAAATTAGAAATATTCTCCTTCCTAAAATTCTAGTTATATAGCCCATTTGAAAGCTAATTCATATTTTAGTGCAAGTTCACACACCCTAAAGTTTTTGTATTACTTGGAATCCACTGGTACATTTACCATTTAGCAGAACAGAGAATGGCTGTCATCCCCCTTTCCTAAGAGCAATAATTTGAGATTGATCTATCATTGGTCAGTTTTTATTTAGCAGAGGTTTTTTTTATTCTGTACTAACTTATGCATATAATTTTGTTTTGCACATTATTGTGCTTACATAGTTTATGTTTTCTTGATGTTAGTGGCATGAAAATGAAAGTTTTTACATTTGAGATTCAAGAATAAATTCAATTCAGGTTGTAGGCACACAACTTTTTTTTATAATATATCAATAAATATTTGTGGTAGTAAATCAACTTTTAATTTAACAGTATGTGTTAAAGTGGTTATAACATACTCATGTGAATGACTGCTGTCTTCTTCCATAAAGATGATTAGAGCCCGTAGAATGTGGATGCAAGGGCCAATAAATAGCTTGGGTCTGCCAGATGAATCATAGAGAATAGACAATAAGAATATACCATATTTCAGTTACACAGGTATTATAAATATATTTTGTAATGTATTTAAAATAGCTACTTTAAAAAAAAGTTCAACACTGAACTGTGCATGTTAAACCAGGTAAAAGAAAATTAATTAAAAAGTAGCTGATTTCCTCTTGTGATTGCATTCTTTAGCATAGAGTACTGTTATTCAGTGCCCACCTTGTATACGCAGTACTATAACCTTTTAAAAAATATATTAAAAAAGGAAAAAAAAAGCTTTTATGTTTGAAGAATTATACACATACATAAAGACCTTTGGGACTATTTGTCCTCTAAGCTGGCCCCCATCTAGAGTCTGAAAACATGACCTTCCTTTCCTTTATCTTTGCTGTTCCCTTCCTAAAGCACTGCTTGACAATTAGACTAATTGGAGTTTGTTATTTCCCAGAAGGAAAGCAGTGAAATTGTTCCCTGTGACTTCAGACCAAACACTGCCGCTAACCTATCTCAATAATTAAGAAAGTCAGTCCATTTACTCTAGGTATTACACAACATTATTGATGTGGGGTTACCAATCTGATGAAGTACACTCCTAAGAAAACATGTCCCAATTATATTTTAAGTTTACTTGCTGAATTTCTACATGACACTAAGAGACCAGGTAGAGTAACAGTCAACAAATAATACGTTATACTTGTAAGCAGACATTCTTTCCACTGACCACCAATGTATTGGGACTTTCTTTCCACTAGACACTAATGGAAAATGTATTATTTTCCGTGACCCCAACTATAAAGGATTTTCTTTTTCTTACTGACCACCAATGTAAGGGACATCCTTCATCTCACTGACCACCATCAGACATAGTATTCTTTTCTTTGGCTACCAATGTAAGGGTCATTCTTCTTCTCAATAACCACCATTTTAATATGGTACCTGGTGTCAGAGCCTAGGGGTAGTAGTGACATTACCTCCTCCATCATGTGACAGTTCATGGGCCTAGCAATTGGCTGCTTAACCCAAGCAAAGTCACATGTGAAAAGTTCACATGCTCCCCCATACCCAGCAGCACCATGCATTTTGTGCTAAGGTCAAGTAAGGAGTTGCAGGAGGGCCCTGGAGAGGTAAGTATTAGTAGGTTGGGCGGGAGCAATTCACTTTTACCAGATTGGGCAAATTAACAGCATCTCCTTATGTAGGACATAAGGAGAACTCTGGAAACATTTTTTATTAACCATTGCAGTGGGGCTACCCCCAAACTGCAAGGCTTAAATGCTTGTTTTGGTCTAGGGAAGAAAATAACAAAGTTATACTCACCCAATCCTTGGAGCCAGCTGACTGTGACAGAGCTGCCTTCAGCCTGTACCATCCTACAATGCAGCGATGGAATGCCCCTCAGGGTCCTCATGTTTTATGCGCTGTGTATAGGATGTGATCATTTATGGGACCTTAGTCCATTGCAGCAGAGGGGGAGAGAAGCTCCAGGGTCTGGTCTAAGAGCAAGCTGGCTAGGAGGATCAATGGAGTATAACGTTGTTATTTTCCTCACTAGACCAAAACAAGCACTTAACATTTGCAGTGTGGGGGCAGCCCCACTGCAAAGGTTAATAATAATTTCCCCAGGAGTTCTAATTTAAATTACATAGTTACATAGTATTTGGGGTTGAATAAAGACATACGTCCATCAAGTCCAACCCATATAGGTCCACGCATCATCTCATTCTTAGGGATACTGGTATCCCTGGATATTACGGTCCCTCAAGAAATTGTCCAAACGTTTCTTGAACAAATCTACACTCTTGGCTGAAATCACTGCCGATGGCAGTGAGTTCCAGACCTTAACCGCTCTTACTGTAAAGAACCCTCTTCGCCCATTGTGCTGGAATTTTTTCTCCACCAACTTTAGGTGGTGGCCTCTAGTCTTTGTAATGGAGTTAATCTCAAACAGTTTGTTGCCAATGTTGCTGTCACCATTGAACATCTTGTACATGAGAATCATATCCCCCCTTAATCTCCTTAATTCCAGCGTAAACATGTTTAAGGTCAGAAGCCTTGTCTCATAGCTCTGGTCCTCCATTCCCCTAATTAGTTTTGTTGCCCTCCGCTGGACTCTCTCCAGTTCAAGGACATCCCTTTTCAGTACTGGCAACCAAAACTGGACCGCGTACTCCAGATGTGGCTGAACCAACGATCTATATAGAGGCACAATTATAGACTTGTCCCTGCAATACATCCCCTTCATAATACAGGACAAGACCCTGCTAGCTTTGTTTACCGCAGCTTGGCACTGCAAGATACCATTCAGTTTGTGGTCTACAATGACCCCCAAATCTTTTTCTATTTCTGACTTCCCTAGCGGCATACCCATGATTGTATAGCCTATTTGTTTATTTTTATGTCCAAAGTACATTACTTTGCATTTATCGACATTAAACCTCATCTGCCATAGTATTGCCCACGCCCCTATTTTATCCAGGTCCTCCTGCAATGTTATATTGTCACAATCCATTTCTAGTACCCTCCCTATTTTTGTATCGTCTGCAAACACGGAAACATCACTATTTATTCCCTCCCCGATGTCATTAATGAATAGGTTGAACAGTATCGGACCCAGCACAGATCCTTGAGGCACACCGCTCATTACACTAGCCCAGTCCGAAAATCTCTAAATACACAATAATAATGCATATGCATGATCTGTTTTACCTGGCAAATACATTTTGTTCAGCAAATCTTATAATCCATGAACCAATGCCACACAGCATAGTCAGGTTAGCGATTGAACTATATCTTCTTATGCTAAGCAGTAAAGGTTGCCCATTAATGTGCTCTCATCCTGCTGAGTGAACAATGCAAAAGCATTGCAATCACCCTGTTTCTTCTGTTTTACCTTTCCTGTCAGCAAGCTCATAACATTAAATTGACAGTGTTCCACTGTTTGCTTTCCCTCTTCCAATCAGAGTACTGCTGTGAAGGGCGTTTCAGAAAAAAATTAGGTATTTGGTCTATGTGCAGTTAAAATATATTTAAAGATTTTCTTGAGTAAATGCATAACTGAAGTTTGAATATTGACTTACCCTGAGCTACTGAATGCTGATTCTCCTTAAATTCAGATGCATAAGCTGAAGTAGATAAAATAAAATGAAATGTTTATGTTTTACATTGAAAGATATGTTAACAAAAATTCCAAAATGTATTTTTATACATTAAGCTTTGTGGGGAAAAAAGAGGAATCTGCACAGTTTAATATTTTGCAAGCTAATTGATTTTTTGGCCACCTTTTTAAAAAAAATGAAATATAATATTTCCTTCAGTTTTACATAAACAGTCCCCAATCCCACATGCATTCCAATGCCTGACATTAATAACTGTATGGCTCCAACTATTGAAATATAAATCTCTGAGACACCCCCATATGCACAAAAGTCAACCATATTTTGAGTTGTACTAGAAAATGATTTATATATGTTTTTCTGAAGTCACTGTAACTATATAAATGTTTATGGTGGTGATGTAGAAAAGTGCTCTTGTTTAAAAGAGGTGAAACGTTTGTCTAGAAGGGTAATGTGGGGATTGAAAATCGAACACACTGCCAATTTGGCATTGCTCATTTCAACATAGAATACTATCTCTGGCTGCAGAAAGCCTTTCAGATGTTCACATTACAGAACGGTTGAGCCAGCAATTATCTGTTTAATGAGGTGTGGGTGGTGGAGGCATTTCAGGTAGTTGGCCTATTACAGCGTGGATATTTGGAAGCTTAGAAAGAGGGGGAATACATTGAAATAATTCTAGCACAAACTAGTTTTAGAAAAGTGTGCTAAAATATTTGTTGTTTGTTGTTGCTCAGACAAATTCTAATAATTATTTAGCAAGCATAATGGGGTACATGTTATAAGTCTCTAAAGCCCTACTCCATGCAGAAATACCTTTACACACCACTTGTGTTTCTCTTTAAACAGAAAGCTGGAATTTTAACATGAAAAAGGCTGGCTTTATTCCTCTATGTTGAGGTAATGCACATGTTTTGCTGTTATCACAACATAGGGTAATGCACAGGACTCTGTGCGGTGTGTTGTAGTGCAATTCATTAAGTACTTAAAGAGATCATGTCACTAACTTAAAAAGAGCCCCCTGTCACAACTATTAGCTTTCTCTGTCATCAATCGTTTTGTTCCCGAGCTTTATGTGAATCTGATCGCTTTCATCCCTTTAGCTGTGCCTGCAACCAGTGAACCAATCAGTAGACTGCACAGCTGAAGTCTGCTGCACCCAGTGGTCAGCAGGGAGAAGCAGGTACATGTAAAGGGATCCCAGGGATGTGTTCTTTCAATATCCAAGGCAGAATGCTGTGATGTTTACAGGAGTCTTCAGGCCCCTCCCACCAAACTCAGAGCAAAGAATAGCAGACAGACCCAGTGATGCCATCACTGGGTCCCAATACAGGTATTTCTTGAAAAACAAAACGATGTAATTGAAAATGTTTAATTGCAAGCTGATCAGGGGGCAGGGGGTAACAAGGGAAAGCAGTATATCTGTACACTACACTTCTGCTTTAATATCTCTTAGTACTTTTTATTGTCTCTTTAACCACTTGCCGTCCGCCCGTTGTAAAAAAACGGACGGACGGCACTGCAAATTGGTGGGTTGCCGTCTCCAGACGGCTTTTTTTTCTGCTCGCGTGCGCCCCCTAGCGGGCACGCACGGTCGGAAAAGACTCGACCAATGCAAACACCCGTTACCGGGTGTTTCACATATAGACGATTGGCAGCTCCATAGCCCGCCGATCGTCTATATGTGCTGGTTTTTTCGGACCCCCCGCGGCCGCCGGTTTTTTGCCCCCCCCTGACCCCTCACCTTCAATCCCATTATGACCACCCCATCAGTACTTCGTTGGGCCACGAGATGATTCCACTAGATGACTTTGTTGGGCCGCCTCGTGACTCCACGAGATGTTGAAAGGTGATGCGAGTAATCTGACACTGCCCTGTTGCCCTTCTGTTGTCTTGTACCAGTCTTGCCACTCTCTGTTCTGCCCTAACATTGACTAGTCGCTTACGGCCACAATTCACACGTTCAGACCCAGATTTTCGGCTGACAGTTCAGTCTTTAAACACTTTAACAACAGCTGCTCTTGAACATTTAACGAATTCTGCTGTTTTGCTGATACTCGCTCCATGGCTTAAACGCCAACAATCATCCCACGTTCAAAGGCTGTTAAATCACGTTTTTTACCGATATCATCAGAAAAAAAATCACTTCTACTGTCGTGGTAAACAACCTGTTTCCCTATTTATAATGGTCTGGCCCTCTAGCAACTTC
>NW_017307789.1:218940-239580 GCF_000935625.1 Nanorana parkeri
ATATATATATATAAATGTCAGTATAAGAGTATTGATATTATGTACAGTGAAACAGGTATTTATTGTTAGACTGCTCTCAACACTTCTATAATGTTTTCCACAAAAGTAGTTCAAAATAGTAGCAATATCTAGTATTCTGCCTGTAGCAATGTAGTAAAATAAATTCCTGGCAAATGTTTGACTCTTGGTGGCGTTTTGTTCTGTGACCTGAATTCACTGGAAGTTGCTCGATAGAAGGAGATAATGTTTTCTTTTTTCTGAAATGACTGAAGGTGATAACAATGCACAGGCTGCGTCTGGTTGTAGAAAAGGAGGAAGTGTGCCTGTGCTGTGAAAGGTTCTTGGAAATCCAGACTTATGTAACTGAGAAGATCTGGCCACTTTGCAAATGCATTAAACAGTTGTAGGATTTAGTCTCTCAAAGTGCTGTAAGTGATATTCAAAATGTTGAGAAAGAGAATAAAACAACCTTTTAGCTGTATCAAATTACATGTCTGGGGGAAATTACATGTCTATCTGTCATTTTTATATGGATGACTGTCATTTTACTGATATGCCAGCAATGGATTAAGTTCCCTGATATTAGAATATTGCAAAGCTAAACATCAGTAGCAGACATATTAACAGTGTGATTCAATTTTTTAATGGTTTATATTTTTCCAAATTATATTGTGTCCCTATTTTTTTCTTTAACCAGTCACCACAGGAAGATAAATATAAATTCAAGCTCAACAAAAGAACCCAATAGAATTAGAGGCCTACTTATGGACAGGCATGACCCTGCTGCACCATACCAGTGCTTTTCAAATAAAAATCTTCCGCAACAGGGCTGTGCTCCATACATGTACATTTTATGTAAAGCCCAATTTATTTTAATAGGTGGTATTAAAACAAATGTGCCAGATGAAGAAGGAAACCTGACACATGGCTTTGTCAGGTCATGTGACAAGTTTATCCTATTACGGAATGTTCTCTGCTGCATTATGCAGAGAATACTCAAGGAACACTACAGTCTCCACAAGGCAGCCTGGATTTTATAAGTGGCACGTTTGCATAGTGCAACAGGGTATAAACACTGTGTTCTATGGACATTAATTAGGGGTAGCTGAGCTCCATTATAAATTGGTGCCCAAATTGAGAAAGTGGAAAGCAGTAGTGTGCAGAAACATTTTTGAAAAAAAATATAAGGTTTACGAAAATGTCTATACTCAAAAATAAAAAAATACAAAAAAAGGAAGATTCAATACACCACTTGTTCTTTTGCTGCCATCACTTTTCCATGTTTCTGTGTTTCTATCTGGGCTGACCCACCAATTTCATTAAAATATAGGACATATGAGTACCTGAGCCAACAATATAAATTTGACAGTGCTATTTCCTTTATATCATTGTAAATCTCTGCCATATAACAGCCCTGGAATCTCGATCTAAGACTTTCTACTTTGACCTTGCATTATAGTACAAAAAACACGTCAGGCATTATGAAGTAATTCAACTTATCTTACACTCCTGTGTAATCCAATAACATTGCCTGAACAGCCAATAACAGTTGGTTTGGCAAAGCTCCGAGTTGGAGGCCTCATTGCTGTGCGGACTATAATGAAGGAACTCCCCAGGAGCACAGATGGGAAGATTTCTTATAGGAGAAACTGTGTTTCATAATTTTGTTATATATGGCAGGGAGAAGCAAATTGTTTTTATAAGCACCTTTTATGTGGATACAGAAGACCACTGTAGAGAAATAAATGCTGTGCATGGTATGGCTGCTCAGTACAATGACAGAGTTAGATGACTGTTATATAAAAATAGTCTTCAAAGCATTCAGTTCCTTCCAGGATCAATACTTCTGTTAGGAGACTGCACTGTGTCCTTCGTATAAGTGACACAAAGAAAGAAAGATAAATGAAGAATAACTATACCTTGGAGAGTATCAGATATTTCAGGCAATCATAACTAATTACTTTTCAAAATGAGCTGAGTGGGATGAGCAATACTTGTCTTCCTCAAAGCTTTAACCTTAAGGAAAGGAAGGAAGTTTGCAATAATATTGCTATCATTGCAGTGTTCAGCAACTGAAATGTATCTTTCTTCCTAAACTTTGAACTGCCTTGGTGGATAACAGAGCACTTGTTATGTTTAGTGAATATATAAAAGTTAATGTAGGTGATTAAAGCTGATATAGATTGTTTCTGTGCATTATGCAGTGGAAACAAGGTAGGAAAAAGCATTCTTCCTGTACTTGAACCTCATCTGTTTGTAAACAAAAGATCAGGAGCGCAACTACCAAAATTCCTTGTGTGTGAGTAGGTGAGTGTGATCCAGCGAAGGGACCAATTGCCCTTTTCTATGAGCCTTCTGTGGTCCCCTATCCTCGCTGGTAGTGGACGTATGGTCCTACCCACATATATTAGTCCGCAGGGGCAAGTAAGCCCATATACCACATGGTCATGGGAACAAGTGATGAACTGATTTATCCGATAAGTCTTTTTGAGGTGGTCCGAGAAGCTTGTTTGTCCATGTTGTATGAATTGACATGTGAGGCATCTTGGCTTTTTACATTGAAAGATGCCCACCCTGTTGTCAAAGAGGAAGGTTTTTGTGGGGGTGTTGGGTGCCTGAAAAGCCATAAAAAGATATATACCCTGAATAAGAAGAATGCTGTCTTTTGGTCAACGGTTTTCAGTAGGAGGTTGTGTCAGGAACTCGCAGGTAGTATATACTGTATATGTATGGAGCCCAATTACGAGGGATGAGCACACATGGAGTGGATGTGCCAGGTAGTATCAAGTCGATAAGGGAAGTCCAATTTTCGTAGTCAAATAATGGTCCAAGGTCTGCAGGTGGAGGAGGTTCTCATGCAGTTATACAAGCCAAGGTCAGTGCGGGCAGCTGCGGTTTAGAAATGATAAACAAGCAGGAATCAGAAATTGGAAGTCAGGAATACAGGAACAAGGGTGTGAACGCTGAGGGTCAGGAACACAGGTCTGAACTCTGGGATGTTCACGTATAACTGAGCACTGTGCTCTCTGAGCAGCAGTGCTTTATAGGAAAGGTATGCTGATTAGCAGCTATCAGATAGGGTGTGGTGACAGGTGAAACAGATCTGCAGTTTAAACTTGGCACTGATGCAGAGTGCCCTCCCATGGGAGAAGATTGAGAAGACACTGCACCTTGCGGCTGCCATATTGGACAGGAGGACAGCTGCTGTTTGTGGTTTGGGAGAGTGGCACAGGCAACTTTGGATGCTGCGAGGGGAGAGGTATAAACGGCATTACAGGTTGCTGTCTTGTCGCAAAAAAGTACAGAAATCAATCATTACTCAATGGGAAGCAAACTTTTTGTTGGTAACTCATGTTTACTTCCTTTTGTGTCATTGTTTTAATTAATTCAACCAGAATGGATAAGTGGGCAACAATTTATTTGGGTCCACTCCCATGGGATTGCGGTGGTCTCCCTTACTATCCTCTCTCTTTCTCTTTTGTTACTTGTGCACCTGGCATTTCCCCTTTAAGAAGGCTTGCCTGGCATGTGGGTCGGGCTGAAAAATCATCTGCTTGTTCCAGTTCTAGATGTTTCTCTGTCTCATGCCTCTCCCTATAAATGCAGGCTCCCTGGGAAAGCGTCAGTTGGCTGGACTTACAGTACAGCAAGCTCACCGCTCACCCTCCCATTTATTTGTTTTCATTGTCTCAGCTTTTTATGTGGTTTGTCACTCTTTTCAGAGGGAAGGAACATTACTTTGGGTTACATGAGTTATTATATAATTGCCTAATGGCTAAGCAACTTTGGTTAATTATATTTTTTGGTGGGTATCAGTTTAGTAAATAAAGTTGATTTGAAGTTATAAATCAATAAAAATGCTGCAGCCAATGTTATTCCACTTCAGTGTCTGTGTTATTATGTTAAGTTTTTGGGGTACCATCTGCAATCATATGTCTAATATAGCAAAAAGGTAAACAACTTATTTCCTTTTCCTTTAATTTGCTAAAGGCAATCTAGGAATAACATCTAGCCCAATACAAAGTATACTTCCTACTTGGAAACTGGCAATTGAAATAATTATGAAAGCACAAATCCTCTTGATTTCCTCACACTGGCATTCATAAAAATTTGAATATCATTCATTAACTCCCCTGAGTAAGAGATCGAAGAGGGTAAGCCTGTGCTAAAATAAAATCACCCAATTAAGTATTGTAGTGAATTGGCAAGAGGTCCACATGACCCTTTTATCATCTGACATCCCAGAGGGTGATTTTTTAATATTTACTTTTGTTTATAAAAAGTAAAATGACTGGAAAAGTTCATTTTACCACATTCTGGATTAGTACCTGCTTGTGCAATCCAATTAACTAATCTCGGTTAAAGATGGTGGACACTTTTATGGGAGGCTATGTAAAGGATTTTTTCATCATTACAAGAAATCCTGCCATCAGGCTGGGTGACAATAGCAACTCTTAATTAAGTTGCTAGCTGTCATATCCAAGGGTATAGAATCCAGGCCCCATATAAGTTATTATGTTTTCTTAGGCTCTGCAAATGGCAAGATACCTTATTCAGTTTGTCTAGCAGGTCCTTCAATAACTATGTAGTAGAGGCAGCACTATCACACAGCACTGAATACTAAAAAATTGGCAGTGACACAATTTATGTAGAAATATACAGAAGCAGAAACTAATGAATAGATAGTAAACAATCAAAAATAGCATTTATTTCATAGATGCAATGCTAACTTTCATTGTTAAAATCATTAGGCGTTTGTTGTTCTTTTTTTAGAAGCCTATGCAAGGTAACATGTCTGTGCTGCCTTTGGCAACCAGTCAGCTGTTATTTTATAGTTGCCATTCTGGAAATAAATTTGGCATCCAACAGTTCCTGTAATTTTTTTGTTAAAATGGAAGTCCAATCTGCTCATATTTTCCTTTCCTGGTTCCTTCCTCCTCTCTGTTTTCAATATATACCCTATGTTAGCACGAGTGATGTCATCACTAGGTCTCTATGCTTCTCTAGGCACTGTAGGCTGACCAGGGATGGCTGGAGAGATGAGTAGTGTTATACATAGCTTCCTGAAAAGTTTACAGCACCCTGCCTCCGTGAGGCCTCTCACGAGCCCTCAGCCTTGACACAATTGGTGGGCTGGCTCTAGGAGAGGTTATGCAAATATGACCATACCTTGAAGGGTGGATGTCAATAAGGAAGTAGGCAATCCTAGGCAGGCTGCATTTGCATGCAGATCATCCTACGTAACACACACATATGATGCTGCGTCTCCATGATTGAAAGAACTGAAAACCAATGAATGAAAGGGGTGTGTCAGGGACAGTCAGGCTGGATCAGAGCCTAATGATGCTTGACTTCCTCCAGCCAGGAAATGAAGCAACTCATGAATGAAAGGGGTGGGTCAGGGACAGTCAGGCTGGATCAGGGCACGATGATGCTTGACTTCCACCAGCCAGGAAATGAAGCAGCTCTGTCTGACTACCTGAAGCTTCTATAGCACAATGTGAGAAACTCACAGTGTGTAATGAAATCAGAGTAAGCAATTTCATTAAGCAAAACTGTGCAAGGATAAAAGGCAAGCTGGAGTTAAGCTTTAAGTAGGGTTACCTTTACAATGACATGAAGCTCTGCAAACTCCTCACACTTACGAACATCCTCCATCTTTGACTTTAGACATTAGCAGACCTGTGCTTCTCTGTATGAATGTGAGAGTTGCATTTTTGAGCCATTGTATCATGTAGAAACCATTGTATATCATAGAAAACACAGTGTCCAGGAAGCCCGAAATGGAGCTATTGCCTATACCAGGGGTCAGCAACCTGTGGCTCCGAAGCCACATGTGGCTCTTTCATTCCTCTGCTGCGGCTCCCTGTCCAGGTGTTAAGTCCTAAAACAGCTGTTCGGTCCTGAAATGTCACTTCTATCCGACTTTGTGAGTGGGGTGGAATGTGAGATCGCATTTAGAGTCGGATAGAAGTGACATTGTGAGGGATCTGGGCAGCCTGAGTGGCCTCTTACATGAGTATCAGCTGTACCAGGGGCGGCATGGCAAAGGTGACAGGGGAGAGGGTGGAGGAGGCCAGGCCCCAGCAGCTGCAGGTAAGAGGAGTTGGGAGGAGGTACAGGGAAAGGGACCGCGGCAACCAGTCCACGTGAGCCCCTGCAGAGCCCACCATAGAGAATCTCAGATGGGCTGTGCAGGATCTATGGTGTGCTCTGCAGGGTCATTCTCAGGTGGGCTGTGCGGGGTCTCAGGTAAGCCCAGAGTCCAGTGCGTTAGTAAGCCCAGAGTCCAGTGTGTTACTAAGCCCACATATACCTATATACATGCTATACATAGCATAAAGGTGAAAAACAATATATGCAATGTTATCTTCATTTTAGATGTAAAAAGGGTTTTGTGGCTCCCAGTGTTTTCTTTTCTGTGGGAAATGGGTCCAAATGGCTCTTTGAGTGTTTAAGGTTGCTGACCCCTGGCCTATACCAATCAAAAATAGCTACATATTACTTTTTCATGTGAGAGCATGAGAACTAAACAGTATTTGCAGTATGTGAGTAGATCTAATATTTTTTCACTGCTTGTTTTTGTATATCAGCAGCATAATACATAATACAGTAATACCTTGGTTTACAAGTAACTTGGTTTGAGAGTGTTTTGCAAGACAAGCAAACATTTCTGAAAAATGTTGCCTTGATATACAAGCAATGTCTTGCATTAAGAGCAAAATTTTGTAGAAAAGTACCACCCGAATAAGGCTGTAGCAGTGCGAGCGATGAGTCTGTTCAACGACAATGCAATGTCACATTGGATAGATTCCTTGTTAAGGTTTCACGAAATGAAAAAGATTCCATTGAGCCAAGAGATATCAGTGATTCCGTTAGTGATAGTGAAAGTCGTCCTACACAATAATCCTCCTCTCTCTCGTCCCCCTCACACCAGCCACGAAGGTAACCGGAAATTGGTTTATTTTTCTTTATATTTTGTACAGTATTATATTACAGTACAGTATTGTAATCATTTTTATATGAATATTTTTGGGTTGTGGAACAAATCATCTGAATTTCATTTTTTCCTATGGTGAAATTCGCTTTGATATACAAGCGCTTTGGATTACAAGCATGCTTCCGGAACGAATTATGCTCGTAAACCAAGGTATTACTGTACCGTGTTTAATTGTTTATATCATGTGTTGTAGAGACATAACATAAGCAGATGTGGTATACCATTATATAGTGGGCTACTTCAGTAACTGAGCTAGCAGCAGAGCAAACTACTTGTCTTTGTTTCCATCCATCTAATGTTTGTAGGCTGTCTAAGGTCTTTTCAGAAAGTTGTCTGCTCGTAGAAGGCAAATTGAAAAGCTCTGCCTTTTTTAAATAGCGCATCACATTCGTTGACAAAAATGCATAGCTTGTTATTTATATAACAGCCCAGACAATAAGTGTACTTGTTAATTGTACAGACATGGATAACTGCCATTCTCTGTTACAATTCCTTTATATTTTGCTCTCAGCTTCTCATTTAAGATAGCTAATTACACAGCGCAAGCATATGTAGGATTCTTCTCGGCACTCAGCTAGATGAGGGCATTTAAGGAGACATAACTTTTGCTTCGAAGACTAATTGGTGAGAAAAAAGAGGAGACAGACTGCATGGGTGGTCCGGGAAGAGGAAGATGAATAGAGTAATGGCAGTCAGTTCTGCTCCGTCCTATATGATGTACTGTCAAGGACAACTTGTCAAGCTGGTAAACACAGTGGATGTGAAAATTCTTACATAACTCATTTTCTCAGCTTTATATGATTGTAGACTGAAATTCAAGAGACTTTTATTTATGCAGTCTTTTTTCTTAATTTACAAATTGTTTATCATCTTGTAGAATAGAGTTATTTAAAATATTTTGATGGAGTAATCTCACATATTTAGTTAAAGTATATAGTTATAGCAATTGGTGAATGACTTATTCCACACAAACGTTGTGTTATGTGTCCAGACAAAAATATGCTTATGGATCTAAATAATGCAATATAATATTTGACATACTATTTGACATACTAAAGCAATTTGTACTATGAAAAGTGAATGTTTATTTAGCTTAGTAAACAAATTGAAGGAAAAAATCCTTTTTTTTAAATTTCCATGCACATGATTGTGTATTTAAAGTGAACACAACCTAACCAAGTGCATATTCAGTTTGCTAAGTGAACATTTTCCAACTCTTTAATAAATCAACCTCATTGTGTAACATAATGTTGGGTTATGTGTTTTTTAAAATCATATCTTCATTCAAAAACAAAATTGTAATATATTGCAGCTTTCCAGTGGGATTAGTTTTCTTTTTCCCCCCTTTATTTTCACTTGTTTAATCTGCTAATAACACACTTCCTGTCCCTGGGTGGCTACATTTATCCCTCCATTATATCTATGGGGGGAGCCGGGGTTGTCAGCCAAACTGGACTTCACATATGTTTTCTCTCTTCAGCTCCATTACATGATGAGGGGAATTGGTAGTTTACAGAAGAAACATAACATTGTGTTATGCTTCCACTTCATCTCACAGGAAGTGACAAAGACACTATATTTCTGGCTAAATCAACAGGTATTTTTTTGTATGTGCTGAAAATGGAAACTAATGCAGTCACCACATAAAAGAACTGGTAGGCTACAATATATTATATTTTTGTTCTGGAATTTAGATTCACCAGCTTTGAATAAATGGTGTTTGCAGTTAGTTTTGTAGCAGTAAAAATAATTTACTTATGTCTACATCTTAGTGATCATTCATAACAGTTGCCATATTTCCCTGCAGCTGAAGAATATATCACTTTATCACAGATGCATTAGATACAGATAGCTACCGATGCATTATGGTAGTCAAACCCACCATGGAATTATATGATTACTTATGTAAAGAAATGATTTGTCAGATATTAACTACCAGTACCTAATGATATCAAAAAATAGTAATTACTACATTAGGGGAACACATTGCAGCTGTAGATTTCCAACATATGGATGTCCACCCAACCCAGCATTACATTTCTAACAAAACAACCTTACTATACAACCTCTGGTAGGCTAAAACTCAGAAGCATAATTAATATCTTACTGATCCTAAGTACTGAGCTAGCATATGCTCTCTGTTTTGATTTGTATGCTATTAACATAATTTATGCTACAACGTGGACATGTGTTTTATGTCTATGAGATAGTAGATATAATGTCAGCTTTTTAATGTAAAAATAGCCCACTGTAGATAGTGATAATGTAAATAAATATTGTACAGTCTTTCTCTGCTTCATATTTTAAAAATTTAGAGTACATTTTGCTTTTAAATGTTAACACTTACAAGCTTATCGCTAGAGATGAGCTTCGGGTTAAGGTTGACCGTTAATTTGACCCAAACTCAAGTCATCTGCGGATTGGAAACACAGCGAACTAATGAGACCATTCACCACTATAACAATTGATTACCAATCATGCAATCATGCATTTTCTGGCTTTTGAACTGTGGTCAGGTGGCTTATAAGGTCCAATAATGGCTATTTTCTTATGTGCCAGCCCCCTCCCTACAAAAATCAGGTTTCCTACCAGGCTTTTCTTAGGGTGTGCAGTATTGGCGTAGATAAAGTTAGCTGAAAGAGTGTTCTTTCCAGATAGAGAGATAGTTGATGTTGTACAGTGCCAAGATAGTATAACATTACAAGAGGGCCTGGATAGAATAGGGGAGTGGGCAACTTTATGGCAGATGAGGTTTAATGTCAATAAATGCAAGGTTATGCACTTTGGGATAAAAAACAATCAAATGGGTTATACAATAATGGGTTTGCCGCTAGGGAAGTCTGAAATGGAGAAAGATTTGGGGGTCACTGTAGACCATAAACTCAATAATAGATTACAATGCCAGGTTGCGGTAAGCAAAGCTAGTAGAATCTTGTCCTGCATCAAGAAGTGAATGTTTTGCAGGGATAAGTCTATAATTTTGCCACTTTACACATCACTGGCTCGGCCTCACCTGGAGTATGCGGTGCAGTTTTGGGCACCGGTACACAGAGGGGATGTCCTTGAACTGGAGAAAGTCCAGTGAAGGGCGACCAAACTCATCAAGGGGATGGAGGACAAGAGCTATGAGACACGGTTACTAAATTTAAATATGTTCTCGCTGGAATTAAGGAGATTAAGGGGGGACATGATTTTCATGTACAAAATGTTCTATAGTCAGAGCGACATTAGCAACAAACTATTTACGATTAATTCCGTAACAAAGACTAGAGGCCACCACCTGAAACTGGTAGAAAAAAAATTCAAACACAAGGGGCGAAGGGGGTTCTTCTCAGTTCGAGCGGTTAGGGTCTGGAACTCGTTGCCACAAGCAGTGATTTCAGCTAATAGTGTGGAATCGTTCAAGAAGCTTTTGGACGATTTCCTGAGAAACGGTAATATACAGGGGTACAGGTACTCCTAATAACGAGATGACACAGGGACCCATACACACACACACACAATAGGTTGGACTTGATGGACATGTGTCTTTATTCAACCTCAAATACTATGTAACTATGTAACTTGTACTATGTACAATACTATAAAATGCTGCATTGTGCTACATTATTACAGTGAATTGCAGTGTGGTGGGCTGCATATTCTGCACCCCCTTGTGCTTACTGTGCTGTATAGTGATATAGAAGAAAAGTGAGGGAGAGTAGGACTTCCCACTGTCTCAGGACCAGCAGAGACAGCAACAGGCAGAGTAGGAGTTGAGATGGAGAGGAGAGGAGAGTTGAGATGCCAGCAGTGAGAAAGAGGAGTACATGTTTCAGACTTCCAGAAATAAGTGTCACCTCTTCCAAACTCATTTTGATTTAATATGGTGTTTTATATCACATTCAGAGCAGGCTTTCTGAACTACATAGTATCCAGTTTTCCACATAGCTACTTTTAAAATACTGACACCATGGGGGTGATTTACTAACCTAAACACACACACACACACCAGGTGTGTGTGATTTTCACACAGCAAAACGTATTTATCAACCAAAAAGTCTCTAAAAGCATATTTCCACTAATGCCATATATGGAAAAATCATGCACATGATGCATATATAATGCTGCTTCACAGTTTAGACAAAAATGGTTAGCTCATGCACTTACATTCCTTGCATTCATCAACGCAAGCAACACAACATAGAGCTAATTTACCCAACATCACCTTGGAATTCATTCAGGGCTTTGCACAACACACCTGCTGGGTGTGCACACATTACAAAGGTGTTTAGATTCCACCCATAGATCATGCTGGGAGGGAACACACTGCAGAGGTGTATACACGTTCGTGGTGTGTTTATAAGGTTAGTAAATCAACCCCCATGTGTTTTTTTTTACTACATGTGTGCAACTTATTATCAGTAATTTATTGGGGTTTTCTGTTCCAAGTGCATAAATACTGTTTAGGGAGTCTGTACAATATTCTATTATTTATTCCATGAAATTTGTACATTCTAGTGTTCATTTCTGGGCTGAAAAGCTGCATGCTGTTTGTCATTTGGAAAATGTGGCCTACTCCAATGTTTAAATACTGCTTATGGAGTCTCTACAACATTTAATCATTTTTCTGTTAAATATATACAGTTTGATTTAAATTTTTTGACTGAAAAGCTGAATACGGTATGTCATTTTGGAAATGCGGCCTATTCCAAGTGTGTAAATAATGTTAATGGAGTCTCTAAAATATTGAATCCATAATTCAGGGAAATATGTACAGTTTAATGTGGATTATTGGACTGAAAATTTGCATGCTGAATATCATTTGGAAAATCTGGCCTACTCCAAGTATTTAAAGTCTATACAAAATGTTGGCTTTTTTTTCTAAAGTGATAATCTCTAATTTTTTTTATGATAAAAACTGCCTCAGCTTTCCCTCCTACTTTGCAGCCTATTCATGCTGTTGTCTCTTAAATATGCCACTCTATTTTTTATTTTAGGATAAAACTGCCTCACCTCTTGAATGTGGAATTGTGGTTTTGAAGTGTTTTGTGCATTCTGTTTTGACATTTTATTAAACTTTTAGTATAATGCTGTGTAGTACAGCAAAAAAGATCACAAGCTATGCAATGAAATTCTCTTCCTACGATTTGGCAATAGGTATGAAGTGGATGGCTTTAGCTTTATTTTTTGGGGAATAGTAAACTTTCCTATAGCTTTTAGATTTTTTGTGACTGCTACGTCCATCCTTCAATATTACTACTATATCAAGTTTTACAGCTGCATCTAACTTAAATATTTTTTCTTTTCAAGTTGGAATAAATCAAATGGGAGTGCTGCTGCTGTATTTAAGCCAATCATTAACATTAATGTAGCAGTAAACAAAATGAAATACACATGCAAAATATTTGATTCCAGAATATAGTGTCATTATCTGTGTCCATGAGAATTATACTTTCCCATAGTCTTAAAAATGGTCAGGATCGAGTTTAAAACTTTTCCCCAATAGACTTCAATGGGGTTACAATTCGCAATTTCCAGAATTTCCGAAAGGGTCATGCCAACATATCGGCACATTAATCTGGCATACAGAAATGAAAGAAATTGCATAGAGAAAAAAATTATATTTTACCACAGTTTGGTCTGGTTGTTCACTCTCTGTATATTTGTCATTTTTGTCAGTTTTCTTAAGCATTGGCAAATCTTTTTTTTTTACTCATGGTATTAAAGTTTAATACGGTCTGTTCTAAAATTTGAAGTCAATAAATATTTTGTAATTATATAGTTTAATTTCCAACAGAACTAGACTTTCACATCTGGGTATAATTTGGTAATTTAAAATGAAATGTATTTGTTTATCCATTCAGCAGATCCTGCAGGTTTACAAATGATTTAAGGAAAGACCCTATTGAGTATTCTTTGTAACTTAAACATCCACATAACTGCCAGTTTGGAGATACTTTCATGCTGTCCCTGTGCTACAAATTTCAATCTGTATGTGCAGAACTGCCATCTGCATGTTCTAAAATGTGTATCTGATCTTGTCAGCATGTTGTAGCTTAATAGATCTGAAGGAGGAAAAAACACTGCCAGTGGTTCTGGATGATAGTTACGTTAAGTTCTGTAGCTATGTCATTACTCATGATACTAATATAATAGTATTAATTTTGATTAGGCAAAGGAATCCAGCACGGCTATCAATTAATATTTCCCCAAAGAATGATTAGATAGACTTGTCTGCTAGTTGCCATAGACATTAAAATCTTTATCTGCTATAACCAAAATTTTCTGGATTTCTGTAGATGATTGTTACCCAAATCTCGGCTCCGATAAGACTGAGGACCAGCCATAGTCTATACAATTACAACTCATTGGTCCCTCCACAGGGATAAGCACAACAAAGACTATACTTACCTACTAGCTATCCCCACCTCAGGTGCAATATTTAAAACAAAAATAAAACTATATACATGGAACCTATATGTATTTAATATATATTAAATATAAGTACCCCAAAACTGGACTTTCTATTGACTTTTTTTATAGAAAAATGCAGTTGGTACTATAAATTAAGCAACACTATGACATTCTTTAGCATCCTTTCCTCTAAACACACACCTTATCATATTTCACGATAGGAAACTGATTAAAGATAATATAGATCACAGTTTGTAAAATACACATCAGACTGGTACGCCATTTATAAGGTATAAATGTGTCTAAACAAAAAAAACATAGTTGTGACTATCTCTAAAGATGTGTATTTTAAAAAAAATGTTAAGGTCATTATTCATGACCTAAATGTGGATGTGGCTTGCAAGGCAGTACTTTATATCTGGGTGTTTTGGTTAATGTCCTTGACACAGCCATTCCAACTTAGCTGCTGCCAGTATGCAAATTGTTGAAAAGCTATATTAGGTTGTTTAAGGCTAAGGAGACTCATCTGTCAGTGTCTGTGAGACATCACGGCTTAGCTGAACATAAACCACTGTCCTTGAGACATTGTTTCCAGATGGATATCTCTCTTCCGTTTCACAGTGTAGTTATCCTCTTTGGATATCACTTGGCCCATTTTTTGGGAAGGCAACAAAAATCTCATATAAGTATCAACAATTTGAAAATACTTTAGCAGCATTACTTTTTACTACTGTAACCAAAGCAAAGCTATTTGTTTATTTGTCCATTATCTATCTATCTATCTATCTATCTATCTATCTATCTATCTATCTATCTATCTATCTATCTATCTATCTGTCTGTCTGTCTGTCTGTCTATAATTTACTTTTGAAATGGTTGGGTTTACTTTAAGCTAATTAAAACATGCTGAACTTGCTTTTTTCTCAGAGTGGCTTAAATCCTGTTATGAACAGTGGACCAAAGAAGTAGTAACCAGTGAGACAGAACTTAATTACTGTCTATAGATGGTTTGTTTGATGGTACACCTTTTTATTTATTAATACATTTCTAAAGGGGCTCTCAGTTTTTCTGTGATCCTTCTCTAGATCTAGATCCACTTACATTATTTCAGCCATTTTTGTTGTTGCTTTGGATAGAGTGAGGAAGAGTTAAAACCGCAGTCATGTTTAAGCAAATCGACTCCCAAGTCCCAAAGAGACAACACTGAAATCTGGACCCTTTTCCTTCTCTATCTAAAACTAAAAATTTTCTGCCTAGAGACCCACACTGGCATGCGCTGTGATACCCAGCATGTGTAGTGCAATTGTCGTTTTCATATGTAGGCGCACCCGACAAGTGTTTATGTGACGAAGCGCATGCTCGCGGGGGTGGGGGACTT
Organism: Nanorana parkeri; assembly: GCF_000935625.1. Taxonomy (NCBI): domain Eukaryota; kingdom Metazoa; phylum Chordata; class Amphibia; order Anura; family Dicroglossidae; genus Nanorana; species Nanorana parkeri. The sequence continues at coordinate 233,715 of NW_017307789.1, forward strand.
TTAAAAAATTGTTAACATTTTATTTATTTAATATTATTTTTTACTTTACTTTAATTGATATCCCATAGGGAGCTTACAAGTCCCCCCATGTGATCAGAGATCAGAGCACCTCCAGGTAGCACTGTGGTGCTGCAACCAGATCCTGCAGTTCCATTGCTCACCTGCAGGTGTCTCCAGGCAGCCAGTAGCTGTCAGGTACCAGACCACTTCTGTGTGGCACTGTAGTGCTGGAACCTGCAGTTCCGGTTCTCACCTGCGGGTGTCTCCCCGCAATCAGCAATTAGTCACCACCTGGTGCTGGTCTGGGTAGGTATTTAGCCCCTCCTCACAGTGATGCCTGTGCCTCAGTATTGTTTGCATGTCGCTACCAGTATTCTGGTTCCTGTTCCTACCTCTGTTCCTGCCCCGGACCCTGACTCTGACCTGACTCCGGGCTCATACCTCTGAGGTCTCCTGATCTGTGGCTACCAACTCGCCTCTTGTTGCCCTGCTCCCCAGGTCTTACCCAGCCCTGTTATCTCCGGTGTGTGATTTGTTATTTGTATATAGTTAGGCTCTTATATGATACTTGCCGGTGTTGAAGGGGTTGCTTGTGGTTGTGTTGTTTTTGGTGTATCTAATAAACTATAGTTCACAGGAATTGTTTTGATATATGAAGTATGGTCACATATTTGGTTCACCTCTATAGGTACCTGCATGTGGTGTTGGGACACCTGTGCACGGTTTTATGACAGATAGCATATTGGCAGTGACAGGTACTCTTTAAGATGATGCTAGGGGTCCAAAAGATCCCTAGTATTATCTTTACACTCTAAATAAGCTATTGAAGTGCAGACCACATTTCACTAGCTTATTGCTGGGCTTCTGGAGCCCAGCAATGACAGCTATGAGACTGGAGGTGATGCAATATGGGGGGAGGCCTGGTTACCGGATCATAGAAGTGATCTGGTGGCAGCTGAGCTACCAGAATTGCTTCTATTGTATTTTTAAAACACATTTTAAGTTAACTTTATAGCTATCACAGGGGGCTAACCTCCTATGTGATAGCATTTGGCATGGCGGCACCAGGGGTCTACTAAACCCCTAACATATCTGACCAAAAAAAACCCTAAAGACTCCCAGCTGCTGCAGCCATGAGTTAATTTCAGCCAATTATAGGCAGAATGTAGGACATACATCCAGAATCCTAAAGTGGCTAACATTTACTTTTACAATATGCACATACGCTTTGCTAGAAGTGCAGCCTCTACCCTGACGTCTGACCAAAATGTACCTTTACAGAAAAAAGTATACTGTATAAATTACAGTGAATTATAGTACAACCCAACAACCTAAGCACTTACCTGGTGGTTATGATTTAAAAATAATAGTACAGGACTTTGTCTCAGTAAAACTAAGATTAATCTATAAAACTCCATTTGTATTAACATCATCTACAACTACTGCTCATCTTGAGGCAGTACAGATTTATACAGCTACAGTATAAGGCGACTACTTGTTTATTGTTGCTAGGAGACTATGAGCATGTTTTTATTTCCGTATCCTTTACATACCAGTCTCTGAAGTTTATCTTTTTTCCTGCAGCAAAACAAAGAGATGACCAGTGCTATATTTAATTGCAGCTGGAGGTTTTTCTTTTAATCTAGTTTACTTAAATTTTAAGATAATGGCATGAAATAGATGTCACTGCACTATTTTCCCATATCATTTGGTTAACATTAACTATTCTTTACTGGATGTCTTATGAATTTATCCATTAGACACAAAGGCAATGTAGCCCATATTAGCACATGAAAAATGTTAACAAAGCTTAGTAAAGCAATCAAATGTATGTACTAATGTCAAGGGGGGTGGCAGGTATCTTTGAACACTGATGTCTAGGGCTTCTTTGCTGGCGCAAGTGGAGTCTATATTATGAAATAGACTCTGGAGGAGGAGTTCAATACCAGTGTGGGGAGATCAATTGTATTAAGCTGTGAGAGAGAAAGAGCAACGAGGCATGTTGCTCTGTGGGTGATAAACAAGGCATCTCAAGCAGCTAGGTCAGAAATGGCATCTTTGCTGGTGCAGCAATCATGTTCATGTACATCACTCCAAAGAGTGTGACCTGTGTGTCAGCTTTATTGTAGAAATCTAAACATTTTGCTTGGATAAAGCATTTACACTATCAGACAACAAACTGTTGTTAATGTGTTTACCATTCTGGGAATATAATAAAAAAAATCATCCCACCCCTACCCTAGAGATAGCCAGTGCACATGATTGGTGAGATTACCATAAACTATTGGTGAGATTACCTTTAGAAAGAGCACTGCAGAGTGTGCAACCCCTTGCATTTAATGATGCTAGTGAATACCAAGAGAGCACCTTCTGAAAGAAGAAATCTGGAACTGATTGGCCCTGGGATTTTCCATTGTTTATTTGATTATGTAAAAGTCTATATTAAAAGTTTATGATAAAAACGTTTAGCAATTATTTTGTAATAGTAATATAATAATAATATAAAAATGAAAAATGAAAATATAACCACTGTAAGGGATCAGGAGTACTCCTTGGACAGTGGATTCTGTATCACTCATTTATCTCTAGCCATGACAAAGATCTATTAATGGTAGTGGCAAGGACACTGAAAGGATAGTGATGGTGATGGGGAAGGGGATGACAAAGATGTACTTGTTTATCCAGGAATATCCAATAAAATATGTCACAACATTTCCGGCAAAGCTTGCATATAAAAATAAAGAGCTGCATAATCAGGGAACATGGAAAATATAGCATTTCCAATCAAAATATCTCATTGCCTTCACTGTCAGACTCTTAGCACTGCCCAATATCTGTTCAGCCTACAACATCCTGATTGAAAACATAATGTAATTAAGCATTGGCAAATTAAATATGTTTTCTTGTAATGAGATAAATTCTGACTCACTGTACAGATGGCCAGCATTTGGAGTGCCCAAGAAGTGATAGAAGACATTTTCTATTTGGAAATATCATCCATAGGACTATCCAAAATATTTTAAAACATGTTTCTGTACAGGCAATGCATAGTTATAATTTGTTTTTACAACATGTCACTTTCTTCTATGGAGAACGTGTAACAGATGCAGGGCACAGACAAATTTTGTCTATTTACCAGGCTAAGTGGTATTTCATTAAATACTATAAGAGAACTGATTTGCTCATTTTTACTCTGACATGTGTATAATGTGCATCAAAATTTACTATTCCTCTAAAAGTAATAAGACAATCTGAAAGGAAGTGTATCTATACCCAAAACTTTCTTAAGTTTTGGATAGAGTAAGGAGGGGTTAAAACCCATGCCAGGCCATGTCCCATTGGGGAGATATACCTTTTTTGCCTGTCCCAGAGACACAGCAGGAAGTGGGAAGAAAGCTTTATAAAGTGAGGGAAATTTCCATATAGTGTTAGAATTTTGTTTAAAGGTTTGTTCAAAATCGTTCAGCAGAGCATTCGATTTTGCCATAATTGAGTCAACTAATTCCTTTGCAAAACCCTTTAAATTTTTGTTGCAGTGACATCAGCTTGTTCAGGTTAAAGTTGAAAAACAAAAAAAAACTATTTGCGTGTTTTTGAATAATTAAAATATTGATGCAGGTAATCCTTTCCATCAGGGGATAATGTGTATAGCAAACGTCAATTTTGTACTTATGTAATGCAGACCTTCCAGGCCTCATATCCTTGTGTATAGTTCTCAATATTTCTCAACAGAGGAGCTTATCTTGGCGTGCATCATTTTCTGGTAACTTTCAATAACCTATTGCTTTGTCACTCACAGCAGTATTGATTGTTTTCACTTACAAGAAGTCAAAATGAGAAAGAAATCCACCATGGTGTCATGAGACTGCTAACATTTCCCTGAGGGAGTGCTAGGCGTATGTTACTTGTTTTATAAGAAAGGTGTGTTTTTTCTTTTTTGGTACATGAAAGAGATTCTTTTTTTATGTTCCTTTATCTTTCATCTAAAACAGCAATGCAACTAGAGCAATTTATCAAACTTCTTTAGGCTACATCATTTACTGTGAATTTTAGTCATAGAGTCCATCTATAATCTATAAATGATTTAAATGGTTAGTACTCTGCTCCCCCTCCTCCACCCCCTTCCCATTTTTCCCCATTTTTGCACGGTAGCCTTTTCATTAAAAGCTTTTTTAAGACTTATCTATTTTCCCCATATTCTTTTAGAAACTTGCCATTTTTATAAAGCTAATAAATTGAAAGGGTTTTTAGGATTGTTGCAGCAGTATAGTTTTCTTGAGCATAATTACATTATTTTTTCATAGAAGTCATTCTTCTCCTTTGCAAAAGTTTGTCGACCTGGTTCTTGCTTGCTACTTTATCTCAATCATTTTTATTGGAGAAGGGGTCTCTGGGGGGTGGGATACATTTTTAGAAAATCTTTTTGGAGATCAATTAACCCCACCAGGAGACATCTACTGTTTTATTCATAGGTTGAAAATCTTGGTTACAAAAGAGTTTAAACATGGGGATTAACAGAAGCTTACATTTTAGGAATATTGAGTGCTACAGGCATAATGAATGAAAAGCAATAGCAGAAACTGTGCTCAGTTGTGGGACAATTCTTCAGGTACTTCATCAAATGGAGGGACTAAGGGGTTTTTAGAAAGGGCTAGTGTTAACAATGCCAATCTGTGTGGTGGGGGCCTTATACTGTAATATTTAAAAATAAGATTAGGGAGGGAAAAACCTTAAATTCTGTTGTGGTAAAACATCATTTTCTGAGGTATAGGTGAACATGTCCAAGAAGAGCCCCACTCAATGCTTCTTCCAAATAAATCTAAATTTTATGTTAATCCATAATACAGCATACACCTTCCAAAGCTCCCCAGAACAAAAGAAACTCTCTCCTTACGTATTGAACCCACACAATGTAATCATAGGAATTATAGATTATAGTATTGTGTATTATAGGTGAACATGTGTTATCATTTTAAAAGGTGGATCCTGCTCACTGGATAGAGACAATATCTGATGGTAGGTTTGGGAAAGGTACTTCTGGAGTAGTCTAGTTTCATTTTCGTTTCGTTGCAGCAAAGTGACATTAAAAAATGTTTTCCTTTTTTTAATGTCACTTTGCTGCAACGAAAATTCGTGCAGACTACCGCTTCATCCACAATTTAGTTTTTGGAAATTCAGATATGTTTTTATTCGTCATTTCTGTTATTCGGAAATTCTGATACATCTGAATCTCCGAATAACGAATTTTTCCGAAACGAATCGCACATATCTAATATATATATATGTATATATAAATATTGTAACAAGGACACTCCACTGTAGTCCAGGTAAATCAAGTAAAATGCAGTTTATTAAAGGGCAAACACAAAATAGCTTGCAGCAGCAACGTAAGACAGTCCTTTATATGGCTCAGTAGCTTTTCTCATGAGCCCTCACTCTGCTCACTCAGCAGTGTGTCCCAGCAGTCCTACGGTCACCGACCTTCCTGACCTCTCCCAGCCTTCCCCGGCTGTTCCACGTGTCCCACACGCACCTGAGTTTGCTGTGGCTCTGTGCTTCCTGCACACACACAACTCCAACACCCCTCTCTGAGCACTGGGCTGGCTTCCTGATAAGGCTGGTCATTGGCAACACCTGGCCCCAGGACTGGAGATCTCATCCCACCCAGAGCTCTATGAAATCTTCAGAGCTCCAGATCCCAGCTACAAATAGGAAAACCTGGACAGGCCTGAAAAGCCAGGCTCTTCCTTAAAACATTGTTTACATTCTAGACCCTCTCAGCCCCTCTGGCTGAGAGTCCTGGGTGCCATAGTTGCCAGACTACGCCGTGGCATTGGCTTACACTGCCACAATATATGTATATATA
>NW_017307789.1:240399-266537 GCF_000935625.1 Nanorana parkeri
CCCCCCCATCACCACCCTCATGATGTCTATGTGATTTTTTTATATGCATACAAGTCTTTCCAAATGTAAATAAAAAAAGTAGTTTTACTTACCATTCATCCATTCGTCAACTATGCAGCAGGCCTTCCAATGGGGAATTCCTCCTTCCCAGTTTGAAATCCTGGTGCAGTGGATAGGAGGGGGTGTCAGGCCTGGATGCAATATAACTCCTCATTGGCTGATCGGCGGAGCTCCAGAAGTTTGACTGGTAAATGCCACAAGGAAAGGGACTGGTGAGTGTGACAGAGTTCTTAACGCTGCCTGTGCACAGCAGGCCTCTTGTCACCACCGAAGTGAAGTGACAGCAAATCAGATGCTTGGCTGCCATGATGCACGATTGAGTGTGACAGGGCTCTTAACACTGCCTGTGCACAGTAGCGTTAAGGTCTCTTGTCACTTCAAAAGTGAGGTAATGCGTCAGGCAAATTAGGCAGCCGTGAGGCCCTTGTGAGCGACCACCTAATTTGCCTAATTAGAGAGCCGCCTCTGCTTTCATCCGTCTCACATTTTTCAGATTACTCCACGGACCCCTAAGGATAACTCGGCTGATGGAAAGCTACCTCTAAATCTGAAGTTAAAGCCTAAGGGCTTGTTCACACCAAGCGCGGAGCATATCCAGACCAGAGCAGGTGCAGGTAAAAAAACTGCGGTGAGCTGGAGAGCAAAGGAAAAATGGTGGACCAGTTTTGTGACCCAGAGAGATTCATAAGTATGGTTCAACAGTGCCCTGAGCTATATGACAGCAGACACTTTCAATATAAGAACAATAGAAAGAAGGCTGACCAGTGGAGTTTGATAACAGGGAGAGTTTTCCCAGGATATAAGGATATGTCCTTGACAGATAAGGAGAGCTGTGGTGAGTACTTCAATGTGATAGAGAGAGATTGCTAGAGAAGTAGAGAGAAAGAGAGAGTGTGATATAGAGAGAGATTGCAAGAGAAATAGAGAGAGAGTTATAGAGAAAGAGAGAGAGTGATAGAGAGAGAGATTGCTAGAGAAATAGAGAAAGAGTTATAGAGAAAGAGAGAGAGAGTGATAGAGAGAGAGATTGCTAGAGAAATAGAGAGAGAGTTATAGAGAAAGAGAGAGAGAGTGATAGAGAGAGAGAGAGATTGCTAGAGAAATAGAGAGAGAGTTATAGAGAAAGAGAGAGAGTGATAGAGAGAGAGAGATTGCTAGAGAAATAGAGAGAGAGTTATAGAGAAAGAGTGAGAGTGATACAGAGAGAGATTGCTAGAGAAATAGAGAGAGAGTTATAGAGAAAGAGAGAGAGAGAGATAGAGAGAGAGATTGCTAGAGAAATAGAGAGCGCGTTATAGAGAAAGAGAGAGAGTGATAGAGAGAGAGAGAGTGCTAGAGAAATAGAGAGAGAGATATAGAGAAAGAGAGAGAGAGTGATAGAGAGAGAGAGATTGCTAGAGAAATAGAGAGAGAGTTAAAGAGAGAGTGATAGAGAGAGAGAGTGTGAGATAGATTCCATCACAAGGGACACATCACATGCAAACATTCCTAACTAGATATGGACATGCGGGTGTATGAAAAAAACTTGTCTGGGTGTGCATGAAGGTCTGCACATAGAGTCCCAAACTGGCCCTCTGGATCTCTTTCTCTCATCAGTGGGTGCACCCAAAAGCGACGTCTCCTTACAGCGCTTTGGCGTAGCAGTATAATAACCATCACCAGGAGCATGCCTGCATCCCATGGATCCATGTTGCAACAATTTTACGTGTGAAACAAGGTCAGAGGAAGCAGGAAATAATCGGAACAGCTAATGAAAGGTCAGAGGTAAAAGGAAATGACCTCATAACCTTGTTAGCTTCCTGGAAAAAAAAACGCATCAAAAATGCATCAAAAACGCATCGTGCGTGTGCAGAAACCTGACCGGATCTGGTCTGCATTTGGTGTGAACAAGGCCTTATCCCTCCCCTTATGGGTACAGCACTTGAATAACACAATTATAGTTAAAACCTAGGTAGGGAAGATTGTTGTAAAGGGTGAGAAAGCCAGAATTTTCTGCATTTTGATTTTGTCAACAAGGTATACAATGATGTACAAACATGATCTGCTGAACAAAGCCTCAGATTTGTCAAACTTTAACTGTAGACCTGAGATCTGGCTAAATGTAGAGAATAAATAAAACACGTTTTGAGTAAAATCTGGGTGTTTATGATAGTGAATTCTCGATGTATATGAGGTCCTATTTTAAATTATGTAATATAAGGACAGCTTCTAAAGAGTGTCACCAGTTACTCAATTACAAACGCAAACAAGAATGGGAATGCAGGCAACCTTGCCTAGAGTTCACCTATTGATATAATTGGCTAAGGCAAGAGGTAAAGACATTTGTGGTAAGTGGTAGGGCTTCAGGATATACACCAGACAAGTGCAGCAAAAAATATGGTCACAAAAGCTAACAGTGTGAAGGGCTAGAATAATAAGATAAAAATTTAAACAGGCAGGCCAGATTAAGGATCTTTCTTATATTGTCAGAGACCTCTCATAGTGGTGTAAATGCTACTTGATCTCTATAGACCAGGTGGAAAGTGGTCTACATTTACTAGGGATATAAGCCTATAGTGCTCAGTTTTAAACAAGCTCTTATTGGGCTTTGAGAGGTCAAAAAATGTCTCCATAAAGAGGACCTGTCAGTGAGCCTTTGCTATTATATAGGAGGATTGTTATCCCCCTATATAATAGCAATAACAATAAGTGCCAAAAAAATATATACTGTATATAAATAAAAAAAAAAATTAAAGTCACATATAAAAAAGTAAAATAAAATAAAAGTCACATATAAAAAAAGTGAAAAAAAACCTCAAAATGTTTAACACCCCCACGTTTACGCAGATATAAACGTAAATACGCGTCCGGTGCCCCGGCACGCAAAAACGACAATTGCGCTACACACGTTACATATCGCCGCGAACGTCGCAGTGAGAGCAATCATTGTAGGGCCATCAATCACTGATAACACTAAACTGATGAGCGGTAAAAGCTTTTAAAGCTTATAGCCAATTTTGGGTATTATCGTTTTTTGAGGTTTCGCGCACGCATGCAATTTTAAGGCTTGACATGTTTGGTGTCTTTTTACCCGACGTGACCCTGTCTTTTATATTTTACCAAAAAATTGGGTAATAATAAATGTTTTATCATTTAATATAGGGGAAACAGTTTTTTTAATTTTATTTTGGTAATTTTTCCTTAATATAGAAAAAAATTAAAAACCCAGTGGTGAATAAATACCACCAAAAGAAAGCTCTATCTGTCCCTAAAAAATGATATAAAATTAATTTCAGTACAGCGTTGCATGATGGAATAAATGTCAGTCAAAGTACCGCAGCGCTGAATACTGAAAAATGGCCTGGATGGAAGGGGGGTTTAACACAGCGTACTTCAACTGGTTAGTGTACCTCTACATTAAATTGTGGGGCTTCTTGTAAAAATTCATCAGTTGAAAAGTCCATTATTAAAGTGGGGTGAGAATATAGTTTGCTGTTCTAATGCTAAAATGCATTATATTGTCATGATCAGAGGACTGTTGTCCTAAGGTAATCTGAATTTAAGAGACACAATAACTTTTACGTTAAGCTCATGTGCTAGCAATTTGTTGGGTATATTTAAGTATATGTAAATGTAGGACCTTTAAATGCAGCAATTTGCTTTTTGTTTGTATATTTAAAAAAAAAAACTTCCTTAAATACAGAAAGCTGAAGTTTGGTATTTTGAAATGATTTGACAAGCTAATGTGAGGGTTGTTAGGGGTGCAATTCTGAGATATAGCATGCTAAGCAAGAAGTTGCTTAGTTCACAAAGACTATACAATGACTCAAATTAGTGCTTTCAAATGAGACAAAAAGTTTCCACACCAACAGTAATTTATTTAAATACAAAGGGCACATAATGCTCACTACATGCACCCAATGTGAAATTTCTATTAGACAGAGACAGATCAGAAATAAGACAGTCAGAAAGTAAGTAGCAACTGCTGGGCTATCTTATCAGCAAACTGCATTCCATGCAAAGACTGTGTTAAGGGAATACCCTATATGAAATGTTTCTATAATATATAAATACGAGTAATGACAAAATATACACAATAATATGGTCTGGCCTAAAGTATTTCCAAGGTAGCTACTGAAGTACAGGCAACACAAGATACGCAGTATCTTCAAACTGATCAATGTGGACCCCTCTTTGATCCTAGGCCCAGGCTGTACTTTATGCCTTGACTTCCCAAGTTGTAAACCTTGCCCTTCCTGACATTATGCCCCACTCTCATTTCACTGTTGAATTTCATAACTTCAGTGGGCAGTTGAGGTCTTGGCATTTGACTGTTAAATGACAGGGAACATGGTTTAACACTAGAGATAGAAGAGGTGAGCAGAAAACTCCATGTGTGCCTTGTGTGTATGATCCATGTGGCTTCACAGGGATGCTCAGATTGTTCTGAAGACTATCACAGTTATTTGCAGGCACCACAAGATTCCTGCTCTTCAGCACTGTTCCTACCTTTAAAATACATAAGACAAGATCAAATTCACTTTGATATTTAAGCTAGCCATACATGGTTGAAACCACCCAGCTCAAAAAAACTTAATTTCAAAATCAAAGGAGCTGGGTGGAAAACTGTCAGTCAATCAGTGACTATATCCTTTTAGATGCTATCATATGAATACCATAGCTGGCAGTGCCGATTCCTCCATTTGTGCTATTTAGCTTTGATGGGGGAATTGAGTTGTTTCTCTCATTAAACCCATTGGGCTGAATTAAAGAAATCAACACCTGTATGGCTAGACCTGGGATTCAGTTAGCAACAGGTCCTGTTTAGGAATAGTTAGGCACTCAACATTTATAATTAGTATAAATTCCATTTGATCCTTGATTTGCAGGCTTGTTCAATGAGTTAGGAGCAAAGTTTGTGCATCCTGATGCATACTGGATCTTATTAAGAAGAGAGCTGAGTAAACAATTGTTAGCCCTCTTTATTCTGTTCTCTTCTGTCTCTCCTCTATGAGCCATCTACCTGTTCACAAGCTTGTATTCATACCCACCATGCATCCAAAACTTGAATTAATTTTACTTTTTAGTCTCTTGCATTTTTCCTGGGATAAAAGGTCTTATAAATTATACAGTATAAAACCATTTCATAAAGTCCTTTGACTCCCTGCTTGGAGTGCTTAGTGCAAGTCTTTGGGGTCTATTCACTAAGCTGCCTAGGGCAGCCGAGTGAATGACCGATCCAAAGTGAAGTGAGCCGAACACTGTTCGGCTATTCACTTCAGATTTAAAAAAAAAAAGAAAACTCTCCCGGAAGCTACGGCCAGATCCTTCGGCAGCTTCGTGAATAGACCCCTTTGTTTTTAAACTTAGAGTGCACTAAAAAGTGAAAACACAGACAGCAATACAAAGCTAGCAGAGGTTTTTTTTTTAAATTGACAATTTTTATTTAGAAGGTTGCATAAAGAAATTACAAAGTACAAAACGTACGACGTCATTTAAGGTAGCAAGCGTAATCAACCATCAACCAGAAACCATCATACATACATTGTTTTGTTGGTCCACTAAAGCGCAGGAGGTAGACTACCATCTCCTGTGTGTCGCTCGGGTCAAAAAACGATTTAATCGTTTTCGGCGACTTTTTGTTCATTTTTGGCGGCTGCTGTGCCTTGGAGGACCTACGGGGTCCATATTTTCCCATTTTTGTTCGTCTGTGTGGCTGTTAGGCTGTAGGATTAAGAGATCCCTGCGGAGCTGCTAGAAAAGACGTCTGGTTCAAGCGGCCATCAAACCACGCCCCCCTCTAGCAGAGGTTTTAACTCTTCAGCATTCTATTTAAAATAAAAACACATAGAAGTAGGCTTTAAAGTACATATAAACCCGCTGGGTTTTTTGTATATATCTACTGCTAGCAAGTAGTAGCTATATGCAAAAACATAAAAAAGTTCTAAAAAATTCTCAGGCCAGAATGCGCTACACTGTGGCGTAACACATGATACTGCAATCATGTGCTCTGTGGTGGGGTGAAAAAAGTAATGCATGCACTGTGCTGTGGTGGAAAAAATTGGTGCATGCACTTCTTTTTTTCACTGCAACACATGGTATTCGGTACTGCATGTTGTACCAAGGAGGTGAATTGGGGTATCATTCAAATGAATGGTAATGCACCTACCACACTGTAACGCATGGTAAGTGCATTGCACGGTAACATACGTTAATCTCACATTACCATAAGAAAAACAAACCGCATCGATGTGAATGGGCCCTTGAAAGAAGGTTAAAACAGATGTTTGGAGATGGTCCAATCACATGAAATTCCCAAACATGGAAACTCTAAATTGTATAATTTGCCTCTCATTTTAATTTTTTGACAACAACTTATTTATTTTCTTTTTTTAATCAGAAACATTGCAGTGTACTTGTTTGTTGATCTTTATATCATTGTTCAGTGCTAAAACATATTTCCAAACCAAATAGCAATTTGTTTCTTTGGAACAAATGTGTGCTTTGACCTAGATGTGCTGAACAAACATCTTTTCCTTTCCTTTTTTTAAGACAAATAACATTTAAGATCTACAATTTGTGATATACTTATCCAATTTCCCCTGGGAAAAAACTGGGCAGAAACGGTCATACTATGTACAAAATAAACCTCTATTTTACTCTGTGTGTTCCAGTGTTTCCAAACAGAGCTAAAAGGTCTTGATAAAATGCACTAAACCATGCTCTGCTCTATGATCAATTATGATTTCTAATTTGATTGTGTAATGGGAAAACTTGGTAACAAAGCACATCCTTTCAGCAAGTGTGTAAAACAATCTCCTTGACCAGTTTTTTTCTTGTATTATCTGTGTTGGTATATTACAACACAGTCCTTTTTATGCTCTCTGTAGCATCTGTTTGCAATCTGAATGGGAACTTGCATCATTTGTTAGGAATGCTGGCAGAACATACTTTTTTTGTATTCACCGCTTTTGTTTGGTTATGTTTAGTGCAAATTCTGAAACATTATAAATGAGAGGTATGATATTAATTAATGAGACTACACCACATGGGCAGTGTGCTGACCACAGGTGTCTCATGTATAGTGTTTTTACACAGAAAAGGTCTTCTGGAGGATAAAGCTCTTTGGAATTTCCCCAGCCTGTGACATATTTGAAGAGTCAAAGCAGATGTTTAAAGAAAACCGTTTGTAACTGCAATATATCAGAGGTTCTTAGCAGCATAATTAGTTGTGTTTTTTCATTTATTAGCTAGGTAGCAGTGCCTTCTTATTTTTTTAAAGCAACTTTTATTTATACATTTTATACTTTAAACTTTACAAAGCAAAGAAAAAACACACCCCTTCCTTATCTCAGCTGTCACCGCTTTCACCCTTCTTCCCTACAAACCCACCAAACAGAAATGACAGCTTATTATGAACACATGCTATGAATGTTGACAGGTACATCTGTCTATAACCTTAAGTTTACAGTCTATCTACAATGGTTGTATGGTTGTTTATTTTTACTCATGTAAGGGATAATATTAAGGAAAGAAAATTGCATAGTAGACGTTACTTAGGCTGGACTCATGGGTTGCAATACTGCATAATGTTATGTGATTTTTTTGCTGCAATTCTCTGCATGATTTTGCACATTTGTTCCTAAAAAAATATGATGTTTGGTAATATAATGTAATTGTATATTGATGTATAAATAAATACAGCACTAGTCTAAACCCTAAAGTCTATAAGCATGAACCATTAACCTCTAGAATCATATGAATCCATATAAACATATTACAATAAGCAGCGAGTAAATAATTTTGTGTCTGAACCTTATTTTACTACTTTTTTTAATGCAATAAAGCACAGTAAAATGCAGAAATGAATTGCACCTCTTTCCACAGTCCTGACTACTTTAAACTGATGAAAGGTGAAATTGATGGCTTGGAAGCTGTAGGCTCCTGCTGTTTGTACATCACCATTCTTCTTCACACTAAGATCCCCATGAAGTACTATTTTTAGATATAAAATGGTCCAATAACATCCTATTACTCCAATTTTACAGCACTTACATAGCCTTATGTGGGGAAAAATATGAGGTCAGGTACATACTTGAATTTGCATAAACATTTCTTTCTCTTTACCACTGTAACCTATTTTATTTGGCCATTGTATAACAAGGGGTGTCTCAAAAGTATAAAACAATGTGAAAGGCTGACAAAAGTCACAGCAGTTCTTCAATTTACTGTATTTAGTGCATAGGTTCATGACATAGAGGTAATTTACAATATCACTGAGAGTTTTAATATGGACACAAGTTCACTTGGCAACATCAAACTCTGGTGTGGGATAAGTAGGCTAGAGGTAAGGAGAAGTCAAAGGCCAAGAAAACTTCATGGAGGGATGCATAATGCCTATCCTTGCTGTGTAGAAAGCTATATCCAATGTAAGGATGAGCTGAAAGCTCCAGAACATGCACCCTCAAAAACCAGATAGAAGTTTCAGCTTCAATATTTCTATCCTGACAGGTTCAAATTGAACTGATGAATACCTCTCCTTTCAGTTTCTGCACTTTGAGGTCACATATACTGTTTTTTTATCATGTTTTACTGTTACTGGCCAGTAGTTTAGTATAGGGATGCACCGATACCAGTTCAGATACCAGTGCCGATACTTGGAATTTTCACGAGAACTACCAGGCTTGCAGCGGTTGCAGCGGTTGCATCGGTTGCAGCTGGGACCTGGCTCTGGTGCTCCACCACTGTCCTGAAATCATTAGTCTTTGTTTTAGACAATACAAAACACAGAAAATCCCCAGCTCACCTGCCGGCTAGCCCGCAACCAAACAAATTGCCCTGTCAACAGTATGCGTTAAAATCAGAGGTTTTAGTTGCACAAACTTTTGGCCAAAAATATGTAGAAGCCACACCGCCGCGCCAAGGCACCTCTGCAAAGTGTGGTCCTAACTCTATGTATATGAGTCTCCAAGTGTGAGCATATTAATGCAGTCGATAAATTGCATGCAGGTGTACCAGGAGGTAGCCAACTCCTCCTAATAGTAAAAAATGTGGATCCGCGCTTTATGGGTAGCCCTTATATTAAAGCAGCTGCGCTCTCAACCCTGGGGTCGAAATTTGATAAAGTGATTGTTTTAGACAAACTGTCACATGACAATAAGCAAACATGCATCAGTGCTTGTATTTGTAAGTACTTGGGCAAGTATCAGTACTTAAACTTGCAAAAATGGTATCGGTGCATCCCTTATATATGTTTATAAAAACAAGATCATACATTAAAACAGAGATGTACAAATCCCAGGAGCTCCGTGTGCTCCTTACAAATGACAGCTGCCTCCTGAATTTTTCTCTAGTCTAGTCTAGTCTTGGAGTTCGAAAGGTATCTATACTTTTACTAGTACTTGTACCGAGTACGGTACTTGGTATCGATTCATCCCTAGTTTAGTATATAGCACCTCTGCACCAATCATTTACTTGCTTTTTGCATGTTATGTAACAGGTAACAATAGTTCATTGTTACAATTGGTTACGAAGTACTTTTCATCTATAATATATGGCATTGTCTAATTATTAATAAAGCTTTCTGAATTGGCATTATTGTAGTACTGCTGTTGATTGTTCTACATTAACACAATTCATGTGATTGTCATCTGTCTGACGCTGGTGTAAATATTTTGGAACACCCAGCAGAGTTACAAATAATGTATTTCTTAATGGGTGGCTGTTAGGTATATTAAAGTTGTAGTATAATAGCCAGAAGGCAGTGGCATAATATGAGCACACTAAGCATTTAATTGCTTTCATATTTCAGGTCCTATTTTATGCTTTCGTTGACGGTTAAAGGTATTGTGAAGAGGGCATACAACAACAAATACAATGTATGTCCTTGTTATGCTATATAACAGACATTCAAAATGGGCAGAAAACAAATTAAAGTATTTCGGTCATGCTTGGCCACATATGAAATGAGCCCGTGAGTGCTATTGCTATGCGTCTGTGGCTAGCGGCTAATTGCATCGCTGGATAGCAATGGGATTTTGCCTAATTGAAGCCAGATTTGCCTGCTTAGCATTCTGGCATATGTGTCAGGTGAATTAATTTTTAAGTGAATAGTAGTGTTAAATAAACCTGTATGAGAGAAAAATGGATGTTTCCGTTGCTTAGCTCTCATTTTCAAAATTCTAGTTGTGTGGTTATCATGTTGACCCTATTGCTTCTATACATTTACTTACTGACCCAGAAGATGGCAGATAAGTACTTCTGATTTTTCTACATTTCCACTGTATAACAACTAGTCAGCTAGCATTTTTAGAAAGAGATCTGACTCCATATTTCTCTCTTGGAAAATGTACTTGAAGTCCTATATTACTGCAAGCATAATGCTGAATCTGTAAATTGGTGCATATCTTCTCTATTACTATTCCCTTTACAAGTACTTGATCATTATTTCACTGAATTTCCAGTGCCAGGGCTACGCTATATGGGTAATTTTAATCTAAAGGTACCAATAAACGTGTTCATAAACAACACCTTTGCAGCTCGCTCAAGTTAAATAGTGGAACATGTTCACTTTTAAAGTGGGTTTTTTTTACTTTGCAAAGTTCATTTTGATTTATCTTAGTGAATGAGGTGAAACAAAGTGAAAATTCACTTTGCAAAGAATACCCAATCATATGCTATTCGGTGAAATAACCATTTTATGTTGTAACCACTTTGATTTTAGTGAGTCTGATTAATTACTTTTAATGAGAATTCACACTTTGCAGTAAATTTTCACTTATGTCCCTGAATGAAACAAAGTGAAGGTTCATTTTGTAAAGTGTACCCAATCATGTGCAAGGAAATTAAACAACTGGATTTTTTGCTCGAACAAAATTGGATGATTACATTTAACACAACTTCACCTAATTTACTAGTCTAAGTCATTTTTTTTCTTTGCAAAGTGAATTTTCACTTAGCTTAATGAATGAGGTGAGCTTGAGGTGAAGTTGTGCTGACTGTCCAAATCATCCATAATAAGGACTGCTTTTCCAATTGGTGCCGTATCAATTTGTAGCAGTATTCACATTTTTGCATGTTAGCTGGTTTACACTTACATTAGTAAGCCCATGACAATTATTACTTTTATAAATATATATACCTATATGCACTCCACACTGTCAGTCTTAATTTTTTTGTTATTTCCTGTAAGTCATATACATACACAATTCCAGTGCGCCAAGCAACAACAACAAAAACTGCCTCGGGGAGTCCTATCTGAAGACACCTCTCCCATTGTAGAATAGATATATGTAGCAAAAAAAATTAGGGTTTCAGCCAAGCAGCTGATGATTAAACCTATTTGTTTTTACTCTTATTTTGTGTGTCGTCATCCCCCCAGCCACCCATGGGCATTGATAGGTATGTTCAAAAGCAAACTTGGGAGCTGGTTTGTGAGACTGCAATGGTCCTCACAGGAGTCCCAATAATTCAGGTAAAAACCATCTTTCACTGATGGCTTCTGAATAATGGATTACTGCTGCTGACCATTATGCTAGCTTTTCATATTGTACCTTAAAGGAAACCTGTCATGAGAAAACACGGAGGCTGCTATTACTGACCTTTCCTTCAACAACAAAAAAAAAGCTACTTGGCTGTCATGCTGACTATCCTTTCTTTTCTCTGGCTTACCTGATGTACTTACTTTCTATGGGGTTGTGAACTGAAATGAACTGATGTAAGCAGGTCAGCAGGTCAGCAGGTCAGCAGAAAAGAAAAGCAATTTGCAGTTTTAGAAGCAGGCCACCAATTGCAAACCCTCTATTTTTCTAATGACAAGTTTACTGTTAGCTCCCTGGTATATAATAAAATGTAAGGTCTAAATACATGCTTTATGTGGAATTTTTATTATTTGCATGTTTGCATTTATTAATATGAGTGAGAGCTGCATTATCGATCATCTGTCAATGTAAAATATAGCCTCACTCATAAATCCATTAGCAAAGTGCATTTAGGTGCCCTGATTTGCATACTATGTGTCTTATAAATGTAGTCATATCTAAAAAAATTATACATGTAATTACCTGACATCTCAGAATGGCTATATAAAACCTGAATATTGAGAAGGTGAGAATGTTGTATATATTAGGGTCATGTATAGCATGCAGATTATACTTGTCAGACAGGATGTTAGTGGTGATTATATGAGGACCAACCCCCTTTTCTGACTGCAGTCATTAAATGACCAATTTTATGAGGCACCTTTATAAAGCCAGTTTGATCCTTTACAGCTTTTGTTAAACTACAATTTTCATTGTTCCTGTCAAAAGCTCTGTCAAGGCAGGCTGGTACTTGTAATTTTACAAAGATCAGATATCAAAGTGTTTAGCAGTTGGTTTATGTGTGTGTGTTGGGGAGACACATGTATAATATAGATTTTGTTTTTAATAGGGATGACTTGAGGGACCAAGGGTTATTACTACTTGATCAATTGACCTTTTTTTAATTTCTCTTTTCCACCCACAATTTAACTTTTTTCTCACTCTTCTCTTTCTCTATTTTCCCACACTCTTTCTTCCTTCTTCACACTGTAGCTGTGCATTAATTCAACTAGATTCAGACCTCAGGCATCTCTATTCTCTCCTCCCCTATAATATAATTCTCATTTCACATTATTTCCTCTAATTGTATCTATTCCCAGTGTAAACTTATTATATTTTGTTTTCAGATCACCAGGTCAATTGGTAATTCATGCACACCCAATAAGCTTGACTCCTGTTCAACTCCGTGGCCCAACTGTTCCACCTAGTATTGTTGAAAAGCATTGCATATGGCCCAGATTCCCATTACCCTGCCACACATCTTAACTTGTCCCATAGACTTGACAAAAATTGCAGTAGGTGCACAAGTGACACTTTATTTGTATTGTCTGTACTGGTATGGCCTTCCCCATTAGAAACCAACTGCCTACACATGCATTCTCCTTGTCATGTGGGTACATAGCTTTTTCAAATTGATTTACTGTAATAGGAGATTGTGAGTTGTGGCTGGGGCCCCCTGGCCACTTGGTGATCCATCTGAGATATGTAAGATATGATTGCCTACATTTAGTCAACTAAAATATGGATTCTGTTGCCCCACATTGGACATTCACTTTTGTTCTTATTGTATATGCATAATGGCTGGGTTACTAAAGACATACAGTATGTTACAACAACATTAATACAGTAGATTTTTTTTAACATTTTGCTGGTATCTTTTTTTTTAAAGTACATTACCATCTTAAGAATGCAGGTGGTAGTTGTTTTGAAAAAAGTTAAACTATTTCTCCAGATGTCGTCTATTGAATTTTCCTTGGTGTTTTAGCTGCCAGGTTCCGTCAAGCTGGTTTTTGTAGAACATATAAGCCTATGCATTATACCTGTTTTCCTCTCATGGGGAAGGCAGTGGCAGAATGCAGGAACCTTTTTCTCTTCTCAAAGCCAAATCTTTCCATGCTTAGTCTCTAGCAAGCTTAGAAAAATAAGCTGCAATGTATTGAGGGAAGTATTTTCTAGTAGAAATGCTGATGCAGCTAACAAAGCCTTTACAAAAGAACATTTCTATTATATAGAAATTATTTGCTTATCACGTGGAACTTTAAAAAAATCAGACTTGTTAATAAAAAAATTCTATAGTATTTTAAGAGAATAGCTATGTTCTTGCAGAGTTCTTAATGCAGGTGCAAGTGTTACTAATTAAAGTAGATCTAAACCCTAACTCATTGACCTTTAGTTTGCTACAGCACTTTGAATGATAGATAATTTCCATATTTCTTTTTAATTTGTTTATTCTTTTTCTGCATTTCAATGCAGTAAATCTCATCTAGCTTCTTTGCATCCACTTCCTGTCTACATGCATGAACTCTAGCAGCAGCTGCATACCATTGTTCAGGATGGGCGTTCTGATTATGATGAAACATACCTGTGCAAATGAGTATCGGCACAGGCGCTTACAGTTTGCACCAAAAGTGAACAGGTGACAATGCAAGAGCCCTGTTAGGAGACAGGCAGAGGGTGCTGTCACCCTATAATGTAAGGTGCCTGAACAGGGGCCACCATGTCATGATCATCAGGTGTTAATTTAATGAAAGCTTTCACCTTTTTTGAGCATAAAGATTGAATTCAATTTTTGTGATTGGGTTAACATATACTTTAATACTAAACAGTTTCATGTTTTCTATTTGGGTCTGGTTTCCTAAGATCAGAGGCTCTTTTGTATGCAATGCTGGTGTTCAGTTCATGCATGCTGATTCATACAGGCAGTTGCCTTAACATACAGTGGTCTAGCCTTTAAGCGCTACCCGTGTGGGTGTTTATGTTAGTTAAAAAATCAAATATAACTCCTTTGGCAGAATTTCTACCTTAAAAAAGAATTCTGGGCATATTAAACCCCTGCACTGCAAGGGTTAACTGCTTCTTTTTGTCTAGGGTCTAATAAAAAAAGATATACTTACACAACTTATACATTATATACTTACAGCCTTCCTGGCTGTTAGACCGGGCTGTTAGTCCATGCTCCAACAATCTAAGTATCACTACCATCTCCACGTCCATTCACTTGTATTGGGCGTGAGGACTGAGGATCTGCTGAGTAAATCTATTACAATTAAATATGTTCTAAAGCAGGAGTGTCAAACTGAATTTAATCGAGGGACACATCAACATTATGGTTGCCCTTTAAGGGCATGTAAGACTATATAAATGTGTCTAATCTTTATCATAATTGCCTCTGCATTATCACTAGTTTTAGTAATAACTAATAACTAAATCTGAAAGTAAAACTCTAGGAAATGGCCTGGTGGGCCGGATTCGGCCCCTGGGCCTTGAGTTTGACACATGTGCTCTAAAGGATTTTGCAAAAGCATTTGTTACAAACAGTGTAAAAAAATAACCTCTGTCAGTCCAAACCAAATCCACCCTTTTCCGGTATGCAAAAACATTTTTGTTTTCTTTACCTAATTGTGTAAGTGGTCAAGTTGGATGGCAATAGATGACATCCTCTTCCATTGATTTCAAAGGAGTGAGGTTTATAGACTGTGCATTGCATATGCTTATTCCTGTCCTGAGTCTGTAGAGTACCAATTATTCTACAGGATCAATGCACACTAGTCTGCAGCATTCGGCTGTGCTTCCCCTTCGGTGAAGAGGGGGAGTGGCAGTGCTTTGCGCCATTTCAGTGCATCACACTGCTTACATTTTTCTTTTTTTTTATTTATTGAAGTTCATCAGAGTTAATGCACTGCAGCTGAGATGTGTTGCAGTGCCTTCAAGTGAGCTTCAGTGCATTGCAGAAAAAGCAGCATGTCTTTTCTTTCACAATAATTCCCCTGTCTCTCTGTCTGTCTGTTTTTCTATCTATCTATCTATCTATCTATCTATCTATCTATCTATCTATCTATCTATCTATCTATCTATCTATCTGTCTGTCTGTCTGTCTTTCTATGCATTTCACACTTGCTGGTCTTAGTCTTAGTAAATAAATATTCTAATAATAAATATGACTACCTGTTTTGATTATTGTCATAAATCAAGAAAGGGACATAAATCCCTTTCACTTAGATATTATTAATTTTAATACTACATTATTTTTTCATATTTGCAGCAGTCTTATGCACCAGCTCCTCACCCGATGGCTCCCCCCAGCCCCAACACAAACAGTAGTAACAACAGCAGCATCAGCAGTACGGAGCAGTTGAGTAAAACAAACCTGTATATTAGAGGACTTCCACCTGGCACGACGGACCAAGACCTCATTAAACTTTGTCAACCGTAAGTAAAATGTAAAATTGCATACTATATGTTTCTCAATACATACCGATGATTTTACAGGATTCATATGTAATAATAGCTTAAATGTTTTCAAAATGCAAAGCATCATAGAGACAGTGATTAAATATTTATGTTGCATGGAATGTTTACTATTTGTGAAGAGGAGACATGTGTGGGTTGATTTAATAATAGACAAGACATAGGCTGACATTTTCAGAAACTTCCCTCAGTTTCTGAAAATATAATGCGCACGTGGACCAAGCCTAAATCCTTTTTAATTTGGTAACTTACTTCCTATTACAATCTATGAAAAAAATAGCCCAGACCCCCAGCCTTTAAGTGATCAAGGGGTGGAGTTCCTTGGTCTGATTTTGTTTTGGTCTGACTTGACCTCATACTCTCAACCCTAGTAAAGAGCAATGATATTCAAAATATATCATCTTTCATTATTTTTAAAAAATAATGCAAACTGATTCATAACTTGCTTTTTTTAATTTACTGCATGTCTTTACTTTAATAAGATCAAAGCTTTATATGTATATGCAGAAATGAATGTATACCTACATGCATACATACACATCTCTGGTAATTTGTGAGTGTATATAAAGGTGTATATGATCTGTGGGGTTGATCTACTATTGTAGTAGAATATATTTAATTTGCAAAGTGAAAGTTAGGTTAGTGAATATAGTAAAGTGGTATATTTAATGTTTTCTGTTAACAAAATACCAGTGAAGGGGGGAGGAAGAGGAGATGCCAGAAAATAAGGAGAGAGGGAAGGTAGGGAGGTACCCGTGGAGACCAGACTTCAGAACCACATCATTCTGCAACTCAGCAATATTTATTTCTGTTTTGTACCCAATATTCAACCAATGTTAAGCCAAGAAATGTGCAAAAGTTGCATCAACAAAATTATCCAACCTCTTTTTTCAAAGGGAAAGTGATTTACTGTACTATTCATCCAATTTATCGTCCAGTGAATGAGGATTTCTTCTGATATTTACCAAAAATTTGCCAATTTTTTTCAAAGTAGGCGAATGTGTATTTCTTTATAGCATTGGAAGCATTGGAAATTCCTATGCCCCTTAGCTCCATCTAGTTGTGGTAGTTCTGTGCAAACAGCATTTGTCCAGCTTTACAATGGGTGGAAGATGTATACATCGGCCCCTAAATGTCGTCCGCTTAGGGTTTTGATCTATATTAAAGTGCTTATAGGAACAAATCTTAGGTCAATATTTGGTAAAATATCTTATTTCACCAAACACAGAAAAAAAATGGATAACCTCTAATGCTTAAATCTGTCTCCTATTCTGCTGTAGATTTGGGGTGAAAATTCTAGTGAATTGGAGGGAAAAGCTAATAATTTTTCTGCTTGTTTGATACATGCAGTGTTGCCCTGTTCAAGATTTATGGAAATGTAATGGTTCATAGAGTTATAGCTACAAGTAATGGAAGAAATGCTGACATTAATAGCATATTATACCAGTTTTTGTAGGTTTTTCCAGTTGATTATTTTTTATTTGAAATACTGTGTGTCACTCTGTGTACCATAAATATGTTGTAAAATATGTAGTTGTAAAAATATCCAGGTATGTGCAGGGTATTAACATTTTAATTGCTTTGTTTGAATGTTTGAAGTATGCTGAAATCCTGGAACAGTGTAAAAGTAATCCTTTAGTAAATCACTTACTCTTAAAGTGGACCTAAATAGCAATTTTTTTTAAAAGAACAAAATTGGGTTTGTGGCTAGTTATTACACTTACCTTTCCCCTGATTTTACCAGAGGAGCCTTGATAAAGGTGATATCCCTGGGAAGTGCTGAGTAGCTCAAATCCCGCAACAAAGAGCACTGCACTTTGTTGGAGCATCATCTTGAGAGATATTGGCTACTTAGCATTCCCTGAGATTTTGTCAGAATGAGAGTGTTACCCCCTACAGTACAGAAGCTGGGAGTAAGGTAAGTATAAAAACAAACTTTTTCTCTCCCAGGTTTAATATTTTGGTTTAGTGCAGCATTTTAGCAAGGGGGCCCTTACTAAAAAAGAAGACCATTCTTAGAGTGCAAGAGAGGGTAGACTTCAGACATTCTGGGAAATACATATGTTTTTGTCCTAGGTCATCTACAATGTCACTGCTAGAAACATTTAAAAGTAATAGTATTAGTATGGATCCCATAGGTACTATACTAAATTCTGTTTACCTCAACAACTTGCTTGCCTTCTCTCTTGAAACCAGTGTCTTGCAAACTGTCAATTTACAATCTAATCCCAGTGCATTTAAACTTGTTTATATGTATTCCAAGAGAAATGGTGTCAAAGGGTTAATTGAAAGCTTAGTAAGCCACATCTGCTTGTCCATTCTAAATTATCGCGTTATCTGGTCTCTGTTCAAGTGCTGCTGTTTACTCAGGAAGACATATAGTGATTCTGCTTAACATTTCTGAATCAATCTGGCAAAGTCTGAACACATTGAACACACATTGTGAACACTTTTAAAGTTGCATTTGGTCTGTTTCTTTCCAGGCTGTTGTTTCATGGCCTTGACAACATGTTCAAGGTCATAAATATGACAGAGATACTTTCACCAAACAAAAATGACAGATGACATTATGGACAGTATGATTAAAATGAAAGATATATATATCTATATATATAACGTTAAAAAAAATGCAGGATTGCAGTGTGCAATGATACCTTTCTTATTGGACTAACAAAATATATAAAATGAGCACTTAAACAAATGGGTGGGTTTCACTTAAACTAGTGGGTGTTTCTCAATGGCTCAGTGGCTGCAAAAGTGGAAATACACAATGGGCTGATCTAAAAAAATTAATTCTTCTCCTTCCCCAAGAATAAGAACATAATATAAGAGTATTAAAAAAATCCAAGGTTCCACGGTCATCCTCCCCACCACTTCTGGTCTTGTTGTCATCCCTCGCTCTGTCATCATGTACAATGCAGGAGCCTAGCAAAATAAGCACTATATACTTTATACTTACATTTCTAGGGTAGTGTGGAGTTCTTCTTTAAAGGAGAGCATAGAAAATAATTCTAAAATGAAAATAATGTTAATACTACTAATGGTTTCCGAAAATATACTGATGACAGTGTTAAAATAAAATCATATAGTCTTGTATGGTCTTCAAGTTGCCTTTAAATAGTTTCCTGTTTCATCTTTATTGCATACGTCCTGCTATTTATGATGTAGTGATAAGGTAACACCAACTTGTGGGTGCTGTCCATTAAACATGGTCTTAGACAGTTTTGACAAATTATCTATTGCTACAAAACCCCTTATCAATTTGTGAGCAACTTGTCAGTGTAATCTGTCAAGCTGCTGTGAAAGAACAGGAGGAATAGAGGCCATCATTAAATCATTTCATATACAAAAGTCCACTGCTGATACTGTTCGGGTACTACAATGTATTCTTGTCTCATATTTACCTTGTTTATTTATTATTCCTTGAATATAGCCACATAATGTTTACATTATTGATTTACTACAGAGGGTGGCAATTAAAAAATAAGTCTTTCTTTTTACTTTAGGTTGAATTAGGATTGTTGTTAAGCTTCCATGTAAAGTAGGTTTTTCAAGTAACAGAATGACAAAGTTATAGGACAGTTACCTTAAGGGGAGTCTGAGGTGGGCAGTCTCTCTTGCTGCTCCAATCCCAACACCCCTGAGAGTAGAACAGGTGCGTAAGGACAATGAGTGGCACAGGTGCCAGAGGGTGATGAAGATTCTGGAGGGATTGCATGCAGGATATGAGGGACGCAGGTGCTGAACGGCAGGATCCAGATAGCAGAATCGAGACAAGCTGGGTCAGCAACAGTATGGCAACAAGGTATAGAATCAGCAGACAGGATGTGGTCAGGAACAGGCTGGGTACCAGACTATAGGCAGAAGAGAAATCCAAACAGACTGAAGTCAAAGATGCAGAGCGGAAGCAGAAGGTCAAGATAAGCCGGTAATGGGTGATCAATCAGGTTCAGGAATACAATAACAGGGTACAGCTGGAGATATGTCAACATGGAGGCCAGGGTGTCTCAGCCATAAATAGCCCGCTCGGCACCACCATTCTAAATGAGAGCATGCCCACGTCTGTGTGCACTCACGAACATGTGCATGCCTTCGCAGAGACACATTTTGCGCAATTTTATGCACAGAACCATTCACAGGCCTATGCACATGTGCAGGTGCCTGTCCAAAACTACGGCTGTACAGAATGATTCTGGCTTCCTGACACAAAGGCTCATTGGATATGACTGTCTTGTTAGGAATTCAAACCAAACTAATTTATTGTGACTGACTATAGCTTTACACACAAGCATTCACTGTAGGTGAAAGAATCACTGTAATTTGAAACACATGCACCAAGAAGATACACCTGTAGTGGATGTTAAGTAAATGTCACATTCACTGCTTTATAATTACACCCCAAAATATTTTGGGTCATTTGTTTTTGGGAAATTTACATTGATTTGTATACGTATTCTCCTCCCTTTTCACATTTTGTAGTGTTACAACCTGGAAATAAAATCAATGTAAATGGAATTTCACGTCACTGACCTACAAAATAACAATTAATTATTTTGAAGTAGAAAAAAAGTGGAGATAGAGTTCCAAAAAGCTGAAATGCAAGGGTTAAATCTCTTTTCCTCCAGGCACTCTGCATCTGCAGGAAAAGAGGT
Organism: Nanorana parkeri; assembly: GCF_000935625.1. Classification (NCBI taxonomy): domain Eukaryota; kingdom Metazoa; phylum Chordata; class Amphibia; order Anura; family Dicroglossidae; genus Nanorana; species Nanorana parkeri. The sequence continues at coordinate 260,918 of NW_017307789.1, forward strand.
TTAACCTTTGCATACGGAAGGTATTCTTTACAATCAGAGTTGTGAAAATGTGTATTAGACTCCACCAGGAGCTTTTTCTAGCTAGTTCAGATAACTGTTTAAAAAAAAATCTGGATGTATTCCTGAATTCACAGAATATTACTGGATATTGAGTTCTTATAGGTATATTAAGCACCAGAGATTGTTGATCCAGGGAATATCCGATTGCCTTATGAGATCAGGAAGACATTTCTTTCCCTAGTTGGAGCAAATTTAACCATGCTTTATAGGGGCTGAACCATGCTTTACACGCCTAATTGTGAAAACAACAATTACGCACATGTAACCTATTACCCCGAATGTCAGAGAATGAGCAATAATTCTAGTGCCATCAATCAATGTTAACACTAAATTGATGAGTGGTAAAAGCTTTTAAAGTGTCTCCTATGGTCAATTTTGGGTATGGTAGTGTTTTGCAATTTCAGGGGCGCACACAATTTTAAGGCTTGACATGTTTGGTGACTATTTACCTGATGTGAACCCATCTTTAATAATTCACCAAAACATTGGGTAATAAATGTTTCACAAGATAATGTAGGGAAACAGTTTTTTTTCTGTACTTTTTTCTTTATGTAGTAAACATTCTCCTGAGCACCGCTAAATCCATTATGAAAAAATTCAAAGAATATAGCACGATTTTGAGTCTTCTCACACTTCCTGAGATTCACAGCTGAGATGGGAGAAACTGTTAATGGGACAACTGTATCCTGGACTATATTTTTCCAGAAATTGGCTCTATGTAAAAGTTATAAGAAAAAACCCATTGCTGAAAATCCCATAATAAATCCCACTTTGGTGTTTGCCCGCAGGCATGTGGAAAAAACAACAGCATGTGTATAATGGTTCTCTGGTTGGATGAGACCAAAATGTAATCTTTTGACTCAGCAGAAAACACTGTTGTTTAGCAAAAAAAAAAAACAATACTGTTCATTTCCCTGAAACCTGGAGGTGGTAACATTATGTTGCGGGGATGTTTTTATTGGCAGAGGCTAAATAACTGATCAGGACTGAGAACTAAATAGATGGAAACAAATACAGGCAATGCTAGAGGAAAATCGGTTTCATTTAGCAAGAAACCTGAAACTAGGCTGAGGTTTGTCTTCCTTCATAACAGTGAATCTGAACACAGCCAGGGCTACACTGAAGTCACTGCAAACCAAGAACTTGAAAATCTCATAATGGAGTTGTCAAAGCCCAGACCTCAATCCAAGTGAGAATTTGCAGCAAGGCATTGAAATTGTTGGGTATGACCTGTCCACGGACTGAAAAGAGCTAAAGTAACTTTTCAGAAAAGAATGCATAAAAATTGCATGATCTTCCCATAACATTTGCAAATGTCATCGTAGCCAATTGTGGTTCTAGGAATTCTAGGTCAGGGTGTAAATACTTATACAACTAACAGATATCTTTCTTTTTATTAACTTTTGTGCCAAAATAAAAACTTCAGATCGGGTGACAACTGATAAATTTATTTTTTCATCACCTTCTGTCTAGAAGGGAAACCTCTCTACAGAGAACATACACAGGAATAGACACATGGCAGGGGTTTCTAACTCTTCACTACTCTTTATAGAATAAAAACAATTCTGGCTATACATACACTTTTACGTTTTTAAATACATTTTACATTCATGTTATAAGAGTGTAAAAAAATAGGTTTTATTGTGATAAAGTCCAAGGCATGAATCTCTGCAAGGCCTAACCATGCAAATGAAAACATTAGGAAATACTTTTTGTTATAGTACATAATTCTGTATGCTGTGATTGTTTAATTTATTGAGTGCAATTCATTTTTTAAAGACAAAAAGTGCAATATAAAGTAGCTTTGTGTGTTACTACAGTAATAAATATAAACTCCACTTTATGAGTTTTGTTGTGGTAATCTAACTCACATACTGTACATGCTTCCCATTCCATCCACTCCTCAAAAATCTACAATATCCAGTTCTGGTTGAATTTCAGCTGGAGTGGGCTAAGCACAGGAGTGCTTAGGTACACTTACATACAAGGAAGTACACTGCTATTTTTTGGGAGAAATTGAAGACAAAAGGTAAATTTTTCAGGGGAACATTCTAAACATTTCTAAATGTTTCCTATAACATACGGGTCTATTCACTAAGCTGCCGAGGGCAGCCGAGTGAACAACCGACCCCAAGTGAAGTGAGCCGAACACTGTTCGGCTGTTCACTTCAGGCTTGTACGGTTGATTTCAGCCGTATATCGGCTGAAATCAGCCGTACATCGGCTTGCTTCGCATGGCTTTGGGTCGGCCGAACATGCTCAGCATGTTCGGCTGACCCGAACTGCAGAAGGAGTTCGACTTCCGGCAGGCTACTCGCTGCTGTTCGTTCTATTCTTATAGATGCCGAACAGCAGTGAGTGAATAGCCGAATGCCGCTTAGCGGCATTCGGCTCGGCTGTTCTGCTCGGTCCCTCAGAGGGACAGAGCAGAACAGAAAAATAGTTAACAAAGTTAAAAAAAGTAAATAGAAAATGATTGTGTGGAGCTAGCAATGACAGCTAGCTCCGCCCAACAGTTTTCTAATGTCCGACGGTTCTGCTGCCATTAAAAAAAAAATCTCCCGGGCGCTCTGGGAGCCTCCCGCTCCCGGCTGCCCAGGAGAGAAACACTGCTGTTTCTTTTTTTCTTTATTCTGACACGGAGCTGTGTCAGAATAGAAAAAAAAGTTTTTGTCCATTGGAATGCATTGTTAGATTCCTATTGGCTATTGCAAATTGAAATAGCCAATAGGAATCTAACAATGCATTCCAATGGACAAAAACTTTTTTTTCTATTCTGACACAGCTCCGTGTCAGAATAAAGAAAAAAAGAAACAGCAGTGTTTCTCTCCTTGGCGACCGGGAGCAGGAGACTCCCAGAGTGCCAGGGAGAGATTGCTGTTTGGAGATCAGTGTCCCTGGTTAGCTGGTAACTAGGGACGCTGATCTCTCTGCAAGTGGCTGGAGCCAGCCGTAAGATGACGGCTGGCTCCACCCAGCTGTCAGAAGCAGGCTGTCGGTTCGGCTTTCAGCGCCGCTCAGCCGAGCCGATGCATATGCGTTTGGCTCGACTGAGCCGCTCGGCCACGTTCGGGAGCTCTACTGAACCGAAGGGGTCCTGGGGCCGAAGCTAGCCGAAGGATCGGCCGAAGCTATGGCTAGATCCTTCGGCAGCTTAGTGAATAGACCCCATAGTAAATCTCCACTTTTCGAGTTCAGGTACACTTAAGCATATGCAGAGCTGCAATGCAACCAAAAGAGAATGGATTCAAGAAAATCTGCATGATAGAATAGGGTGAAGGTACCATGTTTATCTCACTTCTTGTTAAGGATCCTAGGTGGAATCCCACTTTAATATATTCATCAGCAGAATGGATTTACTAGCAATAAATCAGTGACCCATGGGGACTGATTTATAATGGAGAATGGATAATGCAATCTACTTTCCATTATCCTGTGCTCTGCTTTGCGCATCACAGCCTGCATTTTATAAATTTGGCCATAGTGTGTGTCAGGTGGGGCTGCACTAAGTTATCAATGCTTATCACAGAATAGAGAGTTTTGTGATTGGAGGAGAGTCAGTTTCTTTATTTGACAGCACTTGCATTCATCATTAATGCACTGCGGAGCACAGAGTACATTCGTAAAGCAACTGTATTTTATAAATGTGTTTTTTTTTCTAAAAGCAGTGGTATGACTGCTTCTTTTAAATGGGCCCTTTAATAAGAAAGATAGGCTAACTTTTAAAGATCTGGTTAATTCCTAATATGTATTTCATTAATGTAATCTGGGTCCCAAATTGGATTTGTGCACACTTAGGGGCCTGTTCACAAAGCAGCCGAAGGATCTAGCCATAGCTTCAGCTGATCCTTCGGCTATCTTCAGCCCCAGGACCGCTGCTGTATGGGCTATTCTCTATAGCTCGTACAGCTCCCGAAGTTGGCCGAGCAGCTCAGTTGGGCGGAGCCAGCCGCCATCTCATGGTTCTCCTTCAGTGAATGACAGCAGCAGAGGGAGGGTGCAATAGCTAGTTTGCTATTGGCTATTGCAAATTGAAATAGCCAATAGGAATCTAGCAATGCATTCCTATGGCGAAAAAATTATTTATTTTTGACGGCTGCAGAACCACCCGTCCAATAGAAAACAGTTGGGCGGAGATAGCTGTCACTGCTAGCTCCGCACAATCGTTTTCTATTTATTTTTTTGTACTTTTTAAACAATTTTTTTGTTCTGCTCGGTCCCACAGAGGGACCGAGCAGAACAGCCGAGCCGAATGCCGCTCAGCTGCATTCGGCTATTTACTTACTGCTGTTCGGCATCTATAAGAATAGACCGAACAGCAGCGAGTAGCCTGCCAGAGGTTTGGCTTAGCCGATCCAGATGTTGGATCGGCTGAGTCGAACTCCTTCTGCACACAAAGCCAGCCTGAAGTGAAAAGCCTACGGCAGCTTAGTGAATAGACCCCTTAGGGTACATATAGCATTTAAAGGATAGTGAAGAAATAAAGAAAGGCAACATTTTTTTACAACATTTTTTACATTTTGATCCATCCTTGACTCTTGACTAATCAAGATTTATTCTGGGTATTTAGGAGTAAATCACAATTCATGCCTGATTGATTCACTCATTGCTAATTAATACATCTTAAGTGAATGCTTTTTGGTCTGTCACTTTCTTTTATTCCTGGTTGTATTTTCTGTCATCGCGGCATGATTGTTACTGTTGTTTTCCACCACAACACAATTTTTTTTCATTGAAAAATATCAGGAAAAAAAGCAATGAAAGAAAATAAAAAACAGTCTGCAGCACTGCCTCTTGATATAGTCTCAGCTGTGTTTAGATGTATTGGATAGGAAATTATTTTGTACTTCAGTTCCCCTTGAGTGTTTTGAAGAGTAGAGTAGGCTACCTCCAACAGATGAGTGGATTTCAGGAGTCTGTATTAAATTATGCATGCACTTTTCCTCTGACACACAAGCTCTAACAAGAGCATATCTCATTACCACTCTCTATGAAGACATCTGGATTTTATGGGAAATTGAGAGGCATGATAGCATTTGCAGGAAGGTAAAGAAAACAAGATTGACAGAGTTTCTGTTGATAAATGATCCACTGATATTGCAGTTAAATAAATATCTCTTGATGCATAATACCCATACCGGCTCAGGAAGTGATGTGAAAGAGATGTGCTATAAAATATAAATCAAAATTGTGCACACAGATGATCAATTATTTAAAATTTGATTTACAGTCAATTTTAAAAAACACCTGCCACCCCCCAATTATGTGGATTATTAAATAATATTATGCAAAATATGATTGATAAACTTGTCAGGGCTTTTTTAGCCACTACTTGACCTTTATACTGGCTCTTTAACCTCTTGCTGTCCGCCCGTAGTAGAAAAACGGACGGACGGCACTGCTGCATTGGCGGGTTGCCGTCTCCAGACGGCATTTTTTTTCTACTCGTGCGCGCCCCCTAGCGGGCACGCACGGGCAGAAAAGACCCGTCCAATGCGAACACCCGGTACCGGGTGTTTCACATATAGGCGATCAGCGGGTCCATAGCCCGCCGATCGCC